>NW_023998567.1:508433-509895 GCF_014805625.2 Glossina fuscipes | reverse complement strand
TTGTTATGAAATTCGTTTTTTACAAGATACAGTCCGTATCACTAGATCGTAGATATTTTGATCAAGAGAAATACACTTCAAAGTTCTTTTATTTTACTACTTTGACTCTCACAACAGTAGGAATATTTATTTACGATATATTTTGGCCGTACTTTCTACTTCTAAGTTCTTGCCAGACTAACTCTACTTTTCACAAATATTCGATTTATATACAATTTTACAAGAATGTTACCATACCTAAATTTATGACGTGACATTTAATTTGTTAACCTGCTTTTGTTGGTAACTGTTTTCCTCGGCATGCAGCTGCATGAGGCGCCTGCGAATGTGTACTCTGCTTTTACCTGTCTGTTTTCCCGCTAATCGCTTTCATCGATCTGCAGCTGCATGACGCCTAGCGAATGTAAATTTGGTTGTAGAACATGACTAGATTTGGGATTTCCGTAACAATATAAATTCGTAAGACATACTCCTAATGCGGAAAGAAATTAAATTCACACAAATTCCAAAACAAAGCAGGAAGAGAAGCGACATTGAACTTGTTCTACTATTTTCTTATATGAAAAGATAAGTTCATATTTTTCATTTCTTTTTTATAGTAATTTTGTGATGACAAACTAATCCTTGTACACTTTCTAGTAAGTTCTGAATTTTTCTTTATTGTAATATAATAAGTTATTTATTTATTTATTTGTTTATTTATTTATTTATTGAATTCTACCTATACATGAAACTCAACTAAACAAATAACAGTCCAGTTCAATCGGCACTTAAAGCGGAACTTATATTAATTAATATTAAAACTTACTATAAGTACAATAAAACAAATAAGAAGGGAAAAAAAGCATGTACACAACCAGCATAAAGCCACACTTACAACCGGTACAGGACCAAATTGCAAATGAACCCCTAAGCTATCGCTTGGCAACCGATAATAGTTAACAATAATTCATTTTCGAATCGTAACGATTTTTTAAGGTTAAAAGCTAGTTTAAGTACGACATAGGTAAATCGCGTATGTTAAGCAATGTTGCTTTAATGAACTTTAGAGAATCCGATAATGAGAATAAATTGTAGACGTCATTTAGGTTCTTGCAAACAACTCTGAGCGGATTAAATAGCTCATAATTATATTTACAGTGACTAAACTTAACCAAGATAAAGTGCCTAGAGAAGCGGTTAGGGAAATTAAAGCTTATTTCACCAAGTAACGAAGGCGAGTCAATAGCACCATTTATTACTTTGGTTACAAACGAAACGCCAAGAACAAACCTACGTTTCTCAAGAGACGTTCAGGACAGCAGAAGCAACCTATTTTCATAGGGAGGAAGAGAGGCAATCGGATCCCAACCTAAGTTTCTAAGAGCAAACAGCACGAATTGCTTTTGAACAGATTCATAAATAAATTGCAATAGTGTAACGGAAAAATATAAAAACAAGTTGGAAGATGTCCTCTGAATTG
>NW_023998567.1:505430-508423 GCF_014805625.2 Glossina fuscipes | reverse complement strand
AAAGCTAGGTATTTACCCCCTTTTTTTGTTGGTTTCTTATTAACCACGATGAGCGGGTAAAGTAAGCGTGCTACCGCAGTAGCTGGAATGCGTTGAGGGTAAACGCGTGAGGAAAGTTAGGGAGACATAAGACGGATACAGACGGACGAAGAAAAGACCGACGGATGACGTACCGGACAGACGAAATTAATTGTATAATGGGAGTAGAAGACCTTTTGTTTTATTTTATTTCTCTTTACCAGTTATTTTAGTTTTTTTAGTAGTTAATGTTTCTTTTTGTGGTGCGGAATTACGGGCCGGGTGCAGCTGCCCTACCGATCAAGAGCTAGGTCGCGCTTCCAACGAAATTGCGTTACAAATGGCGCCCAACGTGGGGCCAGTTGAACGCTTTTTTTTTTTCAAACTATACCATACAGCTGCACACGTCGGCACCGCCCGTGCACACAAAATACAAAACATTACAACTTAATTAGGATGTAATAACAGTCACTTTTATACCTGAGAACAATTTTCAATTATGCTTTTTGTTATGTTTGTTTTTATGGTAATTGCAACATAACGGGCCACATAAAAAAATGGTGACTAGACCTTAAAGACGTGGAGCAAGAAAAATTTTTCGGAATACAAACAAACAAAAAAAAAAGCATACATTTACTCGAAAGTATATGCACCAAGCAATGGAAAACAACTGGCGACGTCAAAATCATAATTTCTTTTGTTTTTTTACTATTAATGAAAAATGCACCCCGAAGGAGATTCTCTTTCTTTCTTGAGAGAAAAATTTTTTTTTTTTCAGAATTGTTTTGACTTACCGTATTTTTGCCCCTTTACAGTTACGAACTCCACATCCCTTTTACAAATATAAACAGTGCCTGCATTACATATCTTTCTATTATAATTTATTAGTTTGACCTTTTTTGTTTTTCTTTTTTTAGCCTTTTCCATAAGGCTTACCCCATTTTTTTTTCTTTTTTTATATTTGCTAAGGTGTGTTTAATGGAATTATTGAATATAAAAAAAAATTTTACATATAAAGTTTATTTTTCTTATCTGTTATAGAATGGTAGCAAATTTTTTTTTTTCCAGGAATAATTCTGCTTATACAAAACGCAGTAAAGAAATTCTTTCATAAAAAAAATTACATAAGACCAATAAAATATTGTAATACAAACTTTCTTTACTCTTTCCAAAAAAAAAGTAATATGCTTTCGCCTTTTTTTTTGTTTTAAAATGGGCAACTCTGTTCGTCTAATCCCAGTCGGATCCCGAATGTTAAAAGAACGGTCGGACCCCATCATGTTTTAAATTCATGACTTTCATCGACGTACTGTCAAAGATCCCTTCACTTTTGTTTTGCCGCCCTGCCCAACAAATCCACGCCTCGGCTATAGAAATGCGATAACAGTTTGGCGAGGGTCAGAGACGCGGAGACCTTAACTAGCACCGTGCGTATCCCGGTGTTAGGTACCACTGTCGGCCCTTCCACCCGATACCCCCTCTTGTTTCTGCTTTCCATTGGGCGCCATTTGTATGCGCGAGCAAACTATCAGCAACAAAAAGGAAACAAGAATTGTGAATTAATATGCCACTTGGCGACATCATCATCTTGGTCACTTTGCTTTGTTTAAAGTGCCGTGCAAAGTGTCGTCGTTGGGAAACATTTGTATGCGCGATCAAATGATGTGATTTAAATGAAATTAATTATGTATCTGTTCGTTTCACATTGGGCGCCATTTGTAATTGTCATAGTTGACAATTATATATAAAAATTGTAACAGCATTAGACCCGTTCGTTGGGTGCCATTTTACCATAATTTTTATTATTATTGTTATTTTATAAAACTCAGTCGATGCTTTCTCAATTCACTTCATTTATTTATTTATTTTTTTTATTTTTCTTTTTATCTGTGTCCTACTCACAAGCTGTGACCTGACCTGTGGTGTAAGTTCATCCGTAGGACACGTTGTCTATACTGTCCGTTGTCCGTTGCCAGGAAATCAATACTTATATCGCGTGTGGCTGCTGATACCACTACGAAGCAGCTTAACAATTATATTAAGGCTAAATTATCTAATTGTGATCTTAGCAAGTTTAACATTTTTACCTCCTGCTTCTTCAATCGACATTGCTTCATTAAAGATACTTGTAACAACCAATCTGCACAGCATTGCATTCGATAATTGCTTTTGGCGTGAGGGTTGTTTTGTTAGGGGTTTTGTCCCTCATAAACGATTTGTAAGGGCTGTAAAAAATCTTAATAGACTTGGTAGCGATGATATAACACTAAGTGCATCTTAATTCTTTAATAGATAATCGAGCGTATTTTTTAATTCCTGACTCGTGCTTCCATGACGTTGAGGTTTTTTCTAAAAAGTTGTTTCTTATGAAGGTAGGCTTAATTTCTTTTCAATACTAAAACGATTTATTTGCGATGTACGTTCGATTGGAAGAATCAAATTCCAATATTATCTAATTATTTTTAACATTTTGACATAAGGCTCTAACAAATTTTGATACAAAATGGGGACGTTTAGAAATTTGTATTTAAAAAGCAATCTTGTTGGCAAGGAAAATGCAAAATTTATTACCACGTTTTTCTTTCATACTGCAAAGCACTGTTTTGAAATATTACAACTCGTGGCAACGCGCAATTAGCTGTAAAATTTTCCAGTAGTAAGTGATAAAAAGTCATGCAGGATCAGGAGGTATTAAGATGAAAGCAAAAAGACGCATTCTTTTTTATTACTTTTTTTATATTAATTTATTAAACAATGATTTTCTTCAAAATTTGACGATTCTTATCTTTTGGGTGCGACTGAACAAATTCGTGTATGTACACACAGGGATTTCCAAAGTTAAAAAATGATAACCTTCTAAAGGCTGCACTGGGTGAACCCGTAGAACGCGTACCTGTGTGGATAATGCGACAAGCAGGCCGGTATTTGCCAGAATTTCAAGAAATTCGTAAACGGTATGATTTTTTTACAATTTG
>NW_023998567.1:500147-505420 GCF_014805625.2 Glossina fuscipes | reverse complement strand
CCACGTAAAGGCTTTCAAACATATATAAAACAAATTGCAAAAAACCAAATCTTTACGTTACAATTGTACTCACGGCTCTGTTCCATCGGTGAATAATTCCCCACTTGCAAAAGTTTTGGTTATAACGCCAAAATCGCCAACGCATTATCATTCACAAGTCATGGAAATTTAAAAGAATTCCACATGTGCATCTATTCGCCACAGTTAAGAAAGCAATGCAACTCATTACTTTCACTTTTGAATTTGTTTTTTTTTTTAGTTTTTTTGTTAACAGTGCTTAATATTCCATTTAAGTTTATTTCATCAGAAGTTTTACATAATGTTGTTTTTATTTGTATTTGCATGGTTTTGTTATTTATTGTACCGACGCACGTCAAATTTATATTGAAAACGAATTGGAAGAAGTGAAAAATAAAATGCATCAAGATGAGGTGGACAAGTTCAATAATCCGGTAAGTTCGCTGTTTTCTGCAGGTTTTCAAACAGCGAATGATAGAAAAAAGCCCATATTGGAGGAATGGCAGAAATCCGCACAAAATGTTATAAGAAAGGAAAAAACTACGAAGCTGGACTGAAAGATAGTGCACAAGTAGACAAAGTAGACAAAACCACAAGTTTTCGAACGGCTAATGGCAAGAATGTGCTAATATCTGAGAAAGGGAAAAAACTTGTGGAAGGCCTGTTAAACGAATTTGATCAAAGTGAAAGTGACGGTGATATTGAGGATAATTTACATTGTATAAAAAAAAAAATTATTTCCCAAAATCAAAGCGTGTTGTCTGAAAAAAAAATTTTAACACATCTTTAACAAGTAGGAAAGACGAAGAATATCACCCCAGATGTAGCCGCAAGTTGTCAACAGATGACAAAAAGTCGAATTAAAAAGCTGAAGACGACGAGGAATGTGGAGATATTGGAAACGATTATACTAGTATTGTATTAAGTGAATGGGTTCTCACTCAAGATAATTCAAAGCAGTTTGCATGTCTACACACTGATGGTAGACCATTGTTGGCTCTTGATGATGAATACAAACAAGTCATTTTAAAATCTCAAAATACTTGGCAACATTTAAACATCGGGCATTAGACTTTAAATGTTCCAATGATGATTCGTAAAAATCGTTTGTTGTCAGTAAATCAAAAAAAAAAAAAAAAGAACAAACACCGAGCAACCCGTCAGAAGGACTGTATACTCCAAAAACGGCTCGAAAATATTTTTTATCGTTATCCAAGAAGCCTAGCAAAGAAATTAACCCAACGTCGCGAGATCACTCGACATTTCAAAGACAAGAATCTGTATATATTGCTAATAATTTCAGGTCACCCAATTAACTCTGTGAAACACCCATTCAGTACAAACCGAGACTAATTAATTATATTATTAGGGAAGTGCCTGTTTCTTTCAGCGCAATGCATTAAAATAATTAAAAATAAAAACTTTTTAACTATAGGTGACACTTTTTTGATTTCACATTTATGGAAATGCAATGATTAACGCAGGACCACGTAATTGACTCTTGCCGTTTTTTGTCAAGAATATTTTTTTCTAATACTTAAATATGCAATTAACGACTTCCTCGAGTGTAAATAGTCTTCTATCTTCATCTCTATGCCAAGGAATTTGCTAAGAGAGGGTTTTCTTTGAAGCTAATCAATTTATTATTAAAGGCGAAATGCAATTAGTTCAAAATAAAACTTAATATTTTATGATTCAAAAGTTGTATATAAACGGTATAAAAAAAAAGAAAATTATGAAAATAAATGTGATCGAGTTACATAGTAGATATTAAAAATAGATAATCTGCACATTTTGCTATGTAAATTGGTAAGCATTTAAGTTAGCTGTCATCTTCTGAACTTGTACTCTCATCTTCAAATGCTGCTAAAATGTTTGGGCGATTTCTATTCGGAGATAAATGACATGGTCCAATGAATTTTTCCTCTACGTTTTCATCAAAGCTTTCTTTAACATAATTACTTTCAGCCTTGATGTATTCCTTGATATGTTCGACTGTTAAGATCTTACAAATATCTGCTTTAACTTTATCGCCCTCTTCGATTGGTTCCACTAGAATGAAATCGCCTCGTTTAAAAAATTCTCAATTTCCGTATCGGCCGTTTCAACTAGTGGAAATTGTTACCTCGAATAGCAATAATTCGTACTGTTTGTTGTCCATCTTTAGGATCTAGTATCATTTCCTTCATTTCATCATATTTTGCCGGCCAAGCCCTAAAATTTGATGATAATCAATAAAAAAAAATTTCTTTCTTTCTTTTAGCACGTGCGGCTTACACCAAACATCCCGGCTGTTGTGTACATGATTACGATCGAAGTATCGTATCAGGAACAAGAACAAGCATCCTACACCAAGAAATTGAACAAGAACCAGCATCCTATACCAAGAAAATGAACAAGAACAAACATCCTACACCAAGAATGAGAACAAGAACAAGCATCCTACACCAAGAAATTGAACAAGAAACCTGCAGAATGTTTGTAAATCGACGCATGTTATGTGAATTTGAGAGAAAAATAGCTGTAGACACGAGATTATTGTATTTTGCTTTTGGGAACGAGAAACTAGAATGATTGAAAACTTTGCTTAAAAAGCTTTTCATTTTGTAAAAATTTATTAATGAAGAAAACTTTGTTAGTAAGATAATTACTTGCCTTTCAATGAGAGGTAGTTAACTAAAAGACACTTAAAAAGTATGTTCATACACCGAAAACTATGTGACAACATAAGAAAATCGTCGTTATTTATTAATTTGTCGCTAACAATGCCTGACATCAAATTCACTGAAAAAAATGTGTAATTGACGTGATCTATATTATCCCTAAAGCTGGCATATTCCACTACTCTTTTAAAAAAATCAAACGAAGAATATGATTCGGAAACAGCCGCCAACAACAACAACAAACGTACTGTCTCTAAGAAATGCACTGAACTCCCTGTTTATACGTGATTTAAATGGTCCACTTTGCGTAAAGAGTAATCTCTTTTTAAAAGATGATAGCCTTGGTATAAAAAAAGGAGCAATATGAACACAAAGTGTTTTACTCTCAAAAGACTGAATCAAGTGGATTTCAGGCCCGCTTTGGGTTAACATTAGAATCTTACACAAAATGAATTAATTACCTATAATAAACCTATAATAAACCTATATGTCCAACAGCGATATGAGCTTTTGAGACAAGTTCTTTAGAGCTTCAGGTTGATGACAGTAATAAATGTGATAACAGAAATGCAGATCACGTGACGATTATAGTTGATTATAGTTGGGTTATTGATAATTCAGTGGTGTTAATCTCTATTGACGAGTAATTATTCAAATTGTAATAGTCCCTTCTGCTAACAAAGTTACCGCAATTACCTTCACAGTGTATAATCCTCGTAACCCTAAATACTTTTATTAATTCGCTAACTCCAAAAGAAGAATGTTCACATATCCCTCCTTCAGTTTTCTTAATGGCTCCGAACTGTCTGTTGATATTGAAACCTCGCATCTCCTTGCTAAATATTTCCGTCAAAACTTTTCTTCTGTTGGCTCCGATTTAACTGGATGTAACATAACAAATCAGAAACTCTATCTCTGTTCATAGGAATCGAAAATTGAACATCTTTTCACTATTGGCAAGTTGCCAAGCTTTTGTATAGTAGCAATGGCTTGGCGTTCACCTCTAAGAAGGATTTACGCCGGTTATGGATGTGTCTCTCTGCTAGATGTGTACATGCTTTTATTTCTGTGTTTATTTGTACATAAGCTTTGTTCTTTTTATTTTTATATTTTTTCTTTATTTTTTTTAAACACTCTTTAATTGTTAATAATAACACTTACCACAATATTTACTTCAAAGCGCCAATTAAATTCGGCCGTTAATTTATTTTAGCTGACTTTCATGTATACATAAAAAAAATATATATATATATATATATATATATATATATATAAATATGTAGTGTCCGTTCTAGAGTTTAGTCTAGCTATGGTTGCATGGCAGTTATGGATTTATAAAATTTGTAAAAATACTGTTAGGCAAGACAAAAATTTTTTCTGTAATTATTATAACTTGAAAGGAAAAGTCAGCAGTTATGTTGCGAGCACGAACGCTTCCATATAAGTTATTGTACATGCCGCAAATCTCAAGCGAATATCTAGTTTTCTTAAATTTACTGCACATAAAATAATAAGATCATTCTTTAGTGTGACACTCATTAGTTATATTTAAATAAGCTTTGTCATCATTTCTGGTTTCTTTGCTTATTCGAATCAATTGGGCGGACTCTACCGCCATTGAGTATACATATTGTTCCTTAGCTGAACGACTGTAATAAAATTTTTTTTTTCTAAATCGTAACGTTTGCAACACCTTTGGCTAACATAATTCCTGAACCTCACTGGATGAACTAACTCGAATAAACCAATTTGAGGTTTAATTGCCTTTTACTCAGAGTTCTCATTGTCTGAAGTATGAAATACGATTACAGTGGAGCGAACTGTATCATTAAAGTTCATATATTTTCCATTTATTTTAATCGGACATCATAAACAATAAAAAATATATTTTACATAAACGTCAAGATGGTTTCAGACTTATATCTCGTTCCTCGCACCATAATACAGGTGCCATTTGGTTGCGTGTCGGTTTACAACAATAAGACAATCGAACGATTGATAAAAACCGTGGTGCAACTAAATTGTTGCGTATAAATTGATAAAAACCGTGGTGCAACTAAATTGTTACTGTAATATATTTATTTCACGTGGTCAAGTATTGGAAACGCTCTATTGGTTCAGTAAATGAATTTGCGATTTCGCTCAGGCTACAAGAAACCATTGCAAGGGCCTCCCTATTCTGTTTATATCGCTTCACTAATATAGCCTACCATGGTGGAGGAGGCCTATGTATGTTTATGTATTATTTATTAGTGATTTTATTTTTATTCAAGGTGTTGAATTAAGTGACAAAGATCCTTTAGCGCAGTTTGAAGTGGACGAAACCGATAAGGAAGTTACAGTACAGCAATTGATTATTAAACAAATAAGACACATTCGGAAACTCTGTTCAAGCGCTGTGGTCACATTTTTCTCTTTGTGGAAAAATTTTTGCAATTTAACTTCTTTATTGCGTTATACATTTTTAAAAGTTCTCAAACTTATTATAATCGATTGAACTTTCTGTGTGTTTATTGCGAAAAGTGTTCATCGCGGATACCGTACGTGTTTTTCTTTAAATACATTAAAAAAAAAAAAAAAAAAAAAAAAAAA
>NW_023998567.1:464624-480147 GCF_014805625.2 Glossina fuscipes | reverse complement strand
CTGAGGCATAATTCGAAACTTTAACTTCGAAACAGTTTTCATCTTTCAGAAAAACTTCACTTAAGATACAAAAATCAATCTTGTTTGAGTTTAAGTAAAAATCTAGAAAAGGTAGGTTACGTCGGACACTTTGAATATTATATTGTAAAAAGGATATCATGTTGAAACTTGAGAAAGAACCCCAGCGGATTTCCTCGCAGTACTGGATGCTCGAACGGGGCAAGAAATAGCACAGACAGACATTTTTTCTTCTAATTCTTTAATAAGATTGTGAGGGATCATCGGATGGATACTTTCTTGAATCGCGAGAATTAATCTTTCAAGTTCTGAAGACCGCAAATAATTGTTTGAAATTTTCGGTCCAGACGACTTGGGGGGTGTATTGGGAGAAGGCTTGGTGGGTGAATTGATAAGAGATTTGGAGGGAGCCAATTTCCTTTTGACGACAGCATTGTATTTATTTTTGGTTAAGATTTTGTTGGCATTTTGATTATCATCCTTGGTCAAAATTGCAGACTTGTTCCCCAGTGGAGGGAAATTGCCGTCATAAGTGATGTCATCGAGACATTCGAAATAATTTTCGGAAAAATTCTCTTTGACCTCTTTATACGAAAGATTTTTAATCGCCATTATCCTGTTGATATATAATTCAATTTCCATATTAGGGCAACACTTATTGAGAGCGGTGTGCTCACCTGCGCCACAGGACAAGCACTTTATCGCCTCACAATTTACACACTTCGGAGACTTTCCACAGTTAAGGCACCTGCTCTCTTTAGCTTTGCAGAATTTAGATACGTGACCGTATCTGCCACACTTAAAGCACTACTTTAAAGTGGGTACAAAGTATTCGACCGGCATATTACAATAGTTAAATTTTATTGACTTAGGGAGGGCTCTCCCTTTGAAGCCAATTTTGATGCTGATTGTGGGAATTCACTCGTCTTTGTTGTTTGGATTTCTTCTTTGGAAACGGACAGCGTACTTAATCGGAATATCGGATATGGCGTTTTTGATTATATCGTCGACACTATATGTGCATGGGATGTTTCGAATAACTCCAAATCTCTCAGTGAACGACCTCGGTATGAACGCTTTTAAATTCTTTTTATTAAATTCATTATTCATAACAAAATTGTTGGCATTGGCAGCGGAGCTGAAAAGCAGTTTGGCTCTACCCTTACTGACAACTTTTAATTCTTTTAAGCCGTACATACCGAAATCCTTCAAGTAATCATAGAAATAGAGATTGGAATTAATATTGATGCGATTTCCTTCTGCGTCCGCGCACGTTTCGCCAAAAACGACAAAATTGCAGCTGGAAAGGCAATCGTACAAATTAATCTCGAGATTTGGGGCGGTTGTGGCACCCAAATCAGAGGGCTTGTCTGTTTACTAGGCGGAATTAAAACGTTTGCGTTAGCTTCTCCGGATAAAAGAATATTATTCTCACCCATTTTCGATCTCTTGGTGTGCCCAGTGGCGTTCATGTAAAAATCTTGAAAACAGTCTCTATTGGTAGTTATAAGATCAGACCCAGTCTCCATAGGGAGACGAGCTGATGTTGTTTTGGTTGTTATCACGGGGAACACAAAAAAAAAATCACAAAGAAAAAACAAAAAATTATAATTGAATATATGTATTGCTTCTTAAGTTTTCTCTCACGAGAGATTGCTCTTCCTTCCCTCCTTTTCTTTCTTTAAAATTGTTTTCTTTGGTTATTTTATTACTTTATTAAACCTCTTTTCCTTTTTTTCAAATATTTAAAATCTCTTCTTTTTTTCCCCCCTTTTTTTCACTAACAATGGTAAACACAAAAATTATCCAGCTGCCGTTTGCATAGATGACGTGTTGTATCAAGTGCGAATGAAATGCGAATGATGAAAGCAAATAATGAATTGCCAATAATTTCATCGAATAGTAAGCATAAAGTAAACATGGTAAGTGGTAAATAAAGTGCAGGCAATTTAAATTAGGAATAGAAAAAATTTTTTTTTTCGCTTCTTTTGTGTAATTTTAATGAAAATTTCTTCTATGCTTTTTTCATGTTTAAAAGATTTCATTGGATCAACAAAATAAATGTTAGCATGCAGTTCAAATAACTAAATAAACAACTTGTTGGCATTTTTTCTTTTTTGTATAAATTCATTTCAATAATCAGCAGTGGTAATTACAGGCCACCTTCGAAAGAACAAGCTCTATTAAACTCACAAAAGCTAAGAGTTGGCAACAATCAGAGACGATGAAGGCGATATGCGCACAGGACGCTGAACTGAATGTTTTCACAATGAGGTTCCGCTATAAAAAACTTCAAAGGAACCATTCTATCTAAAATTTATTTATAAGATCCACATTACTTGTTTTGTCTCTGCTTGTTTTTCAAATAAACGCAACTCTAAACATCCAATTCTAAGGCAAATTGGATGCGAAACGGTAGTTATTTTAGATGGAGCATACATAAACTAAAGAAAAAAAATAAGGCGGTAATCATGTACGAAAACCCGCAAAAAGGGCTAATAAAAAAGTGAAACATAACTTTCAGTTATGTGATACCCCAAAAGGTTAATGGAAAATCGTTGTAGACGATGTCACACGTTATGCAAAGTGACTCGAAAAGCGGTAAGGAAATATAAATTTTGGATATCCATCCTCTAGTTTTGTTTTCTGGTTACACACATATAAGTCAGACACATAAGTCTTAATAAAAAAAGAAAAAATTTTGATAGTTAATAGTAACGATACGGCTAATGTAATACATGACATCGGAAAATATGTAATTTGGGGTACTTACGGTTTTCTTGGGTTCGGTGAAAAATCGCATTTCATACATTACAATCTGTAAATGTTTAAATAATTGTATGTTCAAAAGAGATTTTGTTTTACATTTTACATATTAAAAAAAAATACGGTTCGATTTCTTTGCTTTACTATTGAATGTATATCTAACCGTTACCACGAAGAGTCATGCATGTAACCAATGACAATGATTTGCAACTTTTATTTTCGTCCAAAGCAAAAATTACATCAAAGATACGTAATGGCCCTCTTGTTTTTCAATAAAAAGTTGAAATGCATTAATTAAAGTACTAATTTAAATACTTTGTCTTTTTTTCATCAAAAAAATATTTTTAAACCAGGCAAATTTTTTTCTTTTGTTTTAGCTTAACTTCAAATTTTGTCAT
The DNA here is from genome assembly GCF_014805625.2 of Glossina fuscipes. Lineage (NCBI taxonomy): Eukaryota > Metazoa > Arthropoda > Insecta > Diptera > Glossinidae > Glossina > Glossina fuscipes. The sequence continues at coordinate 476,965 of NW_023998567.1, read as the reverse complement.
ATCATTTCCAAATTTCCTCTCTTCATCCGCTTAAGCATAAACTTGCCATCATTTTATATAGATCACGTTAAGAATATCACTAATTATAAAAATATTGACCTAAAATCAAAAAAGAGACTGTTCTAATACTCAACTCAGCAATTGATCTGTTGTTGATTTGTTGACTAAAAGAAAAAGAATTAGAATTCTAATAATATATTGTATGCATATGCATTTGTAAGTCCGTTTTGTTGTAAATTTGTTCCATTAAATGAACAAAGTTACTTAAAGGATACATTTTCCAGAATTGTTTCCCAATTTTAAGTAATGGTGTATTTAGTTAAAAAAAAAACTTTTGGTTTGCCCGTTCTATCAAGTGTTTCTTTAAGTCAGCTGCTTCGGCGACATTGCCATGCTTTGTTCAAGAATTTTTTTTGAGTGTGTTTCTTTTTTACTTGCTCTATATTGACACATTATAAAAATAATGTTTTTTCCTCGCAGCATGTTTAAAGTCTATTGAAGAAAGGTTTTATCGTACATATGCTAATTGATTGCAATAAATTATAAGTAATTTCACTAAAAAACAGCTTTAAAATGTCAAACTTTAAAAGAAATCTCGATAATTGTTTTAAAAAAGATAATGGGGGCATCTTTAAATATAATCGAGTCATAGGCCAAGTATCTAACCAAATACCGGCTGCCATGCGTTACATCCGACATCGTAAGGATTACCTTATTATCACTTGTGTTGGACGTTCATTCCAAGTGTATGCAAGTAGTCACTTTCGTCTGTTGCACGTGAGTGGCCAGCATCCAGACGACATAACTGCTATGGCTGCTGATCGCAGGCACATTTATACTGCTTGTAATAAATGCATTTATGCGTGGCGAGCAGGAAAACATGTGAAAAATGTTTATCGGGGACATGCTAAGAATGTTCACACTATATTGCCTTTTGGCTGTCATTTGATTGCGGTAGATGAAGATAATGTCTTGAAAATGTGGGATATTAAGGAAGCGAGCGTATATTTGGAAGTCGCATTTGAAGATGATTTCAAAGTCACAGCCGTGGCGCACCCACCAACTTATGTTAATAAAATTGTATTGGGATCCGAGCAAGGACAATTGAAGCTTTTGAATGTCAGGAATAATCGTGTATTATATACATTCAATGTACATTCAAGTCGAGTTATATGCATAGAGCCGGCACCAGCTATTAATGTCATAGCTGCGGGGCATCAAGACGGTTGTATAAATTTAATCGATCTGTTATACAATCAAATATTAATGAGATTAAAGCAAGATTGGGGGACAGTGTTAAATATTACGTTTAGAACTGACGGTCCTCCCATTATGGTCTCAGCGAGCAATCATGGTTACGTAGCATTTTGGAATTTAGAGGAAAAAAAGGTACGCGTCTCTCTTATAAAAAGAAATTAGTAACATAACGTGAAAAAACATGGATCCTTTAGATTTTAGATCAACTTCAGGTACATGAAGATGCGGTGTCGACTGCCATTTGCTTGCCAAACGAACCTTTGATGCTAACTACTTCCTCAGATAATTCAATGAAATTGTGGATATTCGATATGATTGACGGTGGGGCTCGTATGTTGCGCATACGTGAGGGGCATATAAGGCCACCCCTTTGCTTACGTTACCATGGACAAAATGGTTCAACAATTTTATCGTCAGGAGAAGACTGTTCTTTAAGAGCTTTTAGTACAATCACAGAAACTTTCAATAGGAATTTTGGCAAAGCCAGCTATAATCGAAAATCTTCTAAGAAGAAGAGTAAGACATTCTGTACAATATTTTTCTGGAAGGGCTAGTAAATGCTAAGCAATTACATTACAGATCGTTTCCAGGACGACCCTCATCGTATGCCTCCTATTATTGAATTTACTAGCGAAACTACATGTGAAAAAGAATGGGATAATATAGTTGCTATACATGCTGGTACACTACAGGCCACAACTTGGTCTTTTCATAAAGGCCGCATGGGACAAAATCGTTTAATACCTCAAAAATTTTTTAATAAAAATTGCCCTGACATTTTTGTTGAAACAACCTGCATTGCTTTAACACATTGCGGAAATTTTGCGATAATAGGTAACTAGCGGCCCAACATTGAAGCACTTTCGCTTTTAAAAGTTATAAATTTTAAGGGTACTCTTCTGGGGATGTTGAAAAATATAATGTACAGTCAGGTCAGCATAGAGGTAGCTACGGTAATCCAGGCCACAAAGCTGCTGTTCGTGGATTAGTTGTTGATAATCTCAATCAAATGTTGGTGTCTGGCTGCAGTAGTGGTTTGCTAAAGTTCTGGCATTTTAGAGAAAAAGGTAACAAATATTTTTAAATATAAACCAATAACTGTATTATCTACTCACAGTTAAAGAACCTTGGAGGACGATGCGATTGCTGGAAGGTATTGCGTTTATGCGCTCACACCGCGACAGTTCCATCATTGCGGTAGCGTTAATTAACTACACAATTTTAGTAATTGATTTAGATACCAAAGGAATCATACGCAAATTTGAAGGTCATAGCGCCAAACTAAATGATTTGACTTTTAGTCCCGATAGTCGTTGGATTATTTCAGCTTCAATGGATGCAACTATTAAGGTGTGGGACCTGCCTTCCTCATATATGATTGATCAGTTTCGTGTAGAGAAACCTTGTGTATCAATCACCATGTCACCAACCGGCGATTTCTTGGCTACTGCTCATGTCGGTTATTTGGGAATTTATTTGTGGGCAAACAGAACGCTCTTTAACCGAGTACCATTGCATTCTACTAACCCCCGTTTCGGTGCTCCCTTGGTCGAAGATCCATCGAATCTAGATATCGAAACGACAAAAGTGAACAAGGCCGTAAATGCACACGATCTTATATCTAACCAAGAAGAGAATTTGGAACAAATCGACTTTGTGTACCTTACACCGCAGCAGTTGTCGAAGAATACAATTTCTGTCTCTAATCTGCCTGCGCTGAAATGGCAAAATCTATTCGATTTGGACATCATTAAGAGACATAACAGAACTAAATGTCCACCAAACGTTATCAAGCTGGCCCCTTTCTTTATACCGACTCTATCCGGGCTTGAGATGGAGTACGATGTTAGTACGGACAAAGTTGGGCGAAAGAACAGCAGATCGAAAATTTCAAAACATTCTTTAGGCAGTCATTTAACAAATTTCGCTAATTTGGTTGAAATTGCCGCTTCTTCTACAGATTATGAATATTCCGTAAATCGTCTTAAGCAAATGAATCCAGCTGACGTCGATTTTGAAGTTAAATCTTTGAATCCCCTAAGTGATGGTAAAGTAATAATACAATTTGTGAAAATAATTCAGCACATGCTGCTATCGAATATTGATTTCGAATTGGTTCAATCGTATTTGAGTATTTTTTTACGACATCATGGCTTGGCATTATTGGAATTTGCAGAAGTTATTGAAAGTTTGCAAAATGTGGCAGAGTTGCAGGAGGCTAGTTGGGATAAAATTGAAAAAAAATTAATGTTTGGAATAGGGGTTGTGGCAACCTTAAGAAATTTTACACAATAGCTTGTAAATGTATATCGAGATATTAATGGACCCCCTAAACTTGGTTTTACACGGGTTTAAGAAAAATACACTACTTTGTTAATTATAACTTTATTAAAAAATGCGCACGTTTATGATTTTTAGTTTTATATGCATGAAATTATGCAATTCGTTTATTGCGCACTTTGTTTTTTATTCAAAAGATAAAATGAGTAATAGAGACTAAAGACGCAAGGAAGCAAGCTTGACTATTTTCAATTGCTTTATTTCTGTTGAATACGAAAGATTTTATGGCGATGTCAACCTCTTTTGAACAAACTGTTATATAAAAACGCTGCGTGGGAATGTAATCAAGAGTGCAAGGGCGCCTTTAGTTATGTAAAACGCCACTTGAAAAATGAATTATTTTTAATTCATTTCAATTCCAGGTTGCCACTTGCAACTGCTTTCGACGCTTGAGGAATTGGAGCAGGTAGAGTCACCTTGCACCAGTATTTCAGTGGAACTGACGGGATTATCCTGGCGCGCAGTAAAGGCGGCATAGTTAATAAGGAAGCAATATATTTGAGGCGCTGACACTTGAAGAAGCATTGTTAGGGCTAATTAAATTTCATCGACTATTATGGTAAAAAATTTTGTGTAAAGGTACACATCTTTACATTGCATATTTTTCCTTTTTGTAAACTAAAATAGGTATTCTATTTCCATCTATTTATTTTATTTTTTTTTTTGAATTGAAGGCTTTTCACTTACATTTTAGTCATTTCAATATTACGATTGCGTAGTGTTTGATTCCCTTCATTGTTTTGTTTAAAGCTTCTGTAATTTCCTTCAAGGATCTTTCAAAACTCAATTGAGTTTCCCACGTTTATCGTCGGCTTCTTCGAGTTTGCGCATGCATTCACTTTTAATTGATGTTACCAATATCACGGCACATTTTCTTTATCCCTGCATATGACAAGTATGCAGTTTAGTATTTTTATTTCCAAATTTCTTACCGACTTTATTCCCAAAATTTTATTATGTTCTCTCATCATCGTTTCGAAATTATTCGCTTGTGCTTTAAATGTGCGTTCCACTCGTCTCTGAAGTAAGGGAATTTTGCTATATGCGACTGAAAAAAAAAATCTTTTTGGGTTCCTACAGTCGTCTTTTAAGAATTTCGTGCTACCACGATTTGTGCCTGAATCCTCCAAGGTGTCAAAACTGAACCTATTTTAAAAATTATATGACAATATAATTGTAATTAAAGGGAATTTGATATTCTTTTCATATGCAAATAAATTATTATATTTTATTATGTATGTATATGAAAGGCGTTACTTTTTCACTTCTTTTCTTCTCTTTTCTTTACACCTTCCGCGTTCAGCAAGCCTCTGAGACGGACACCTTTGAGGTACCGTTATAGGCTCGTTGCAAATTGTTTTAAATGGCTGGCCCAACTGTAGGCCTACTCCATTATAGGCTTGCTTTAAAATTATAATACATTTATATGATATTCATATAATATCTATACTAATAATAAGTAAATCTAAGCCCCGTTAATACATAATATATATATATAATACATAAATATATCAAAAATATATATAAATCCATAAAGCTCGATGCAGGTGTGTTGATATCTGCAAAGGTAAATTAAGATAATTACTAAATTTATATATAAAGGTGGTTACAAACTTACCATTGGCCTATTGAAATGTCGCATTCTGCTGAAGTTATAGTGCAGGCGGATTCCATTTTTTTGAACTAAAATGAAATGAAAAGAAATGAGTTTATTATGCATAATGATAACTGAAGATGGACACGACTTACCTTGAAATCATGACGATGTATAAGAGGCGGTGGGCGACGGCGCGTCGTTCCTTTTCCATCTAAAATACAAAATTAGAACGTAAGTAAGTAATTCATTAATAGAAATATATTATATTTGAATTACCCTTACTTTACTGGTTTCGGGGCCCGACTTTTCTTACTCTCCTTAAAATGCCGAAACGTTTGTTTTGTCCGGCTCCCTCCAATATTTCTCCCTCAACAATACGTGTAATATATATCCGAGCAAATGATTTCGGTTTGCTCCATTGGGGCAGGATCCACTATTTGCGAAAAAGGGAAGCCGTGTCGCGATTGTGGCTTGTAGGCGCAGGCCTATTTCGGGCGTCATCATGTTCGTATGCATTTCTGCGTCGAACTCCTTGTTGACAAAATGTTTTGGCAGCGCTGGGTTTGCGATATTGCGACCTGCATAGCAAATGGTTCTTCTTGTCTTTCGCCACTTGCATTCCGTTTAGTATCTGGCAAAATTCGTCTTCTGTCAAATCTTTGAGGCAATCGTGGTAATTGATCTGGTCACGTCCCGCCCGATATCGTACCCTGTGACCAGACGCAGCTAATTATCATTTTTTTTTCCAGCTGACCTGTCGTCAGGTTAGTAAATACTTCTCCTTCGAGCCTGAATGGTTCAAACTCTTCTTCGGGCTCTTATTCTATGTTGTAGTTTAGTTTATAGATCAGCTCGTCGTCGTGTTGAAGTGCGATTGCATTCGCTTCTCCACTTGAAGGGTAAGTGCCGCCTCCCTCGATTTGCTCGGACCGTTGTACATGGGAAGTAAAATATTTTCTACTATGCGTATGTGGCTGGATGGCATTATCCGTATTGTGTTAGCGTCCTGTTCAGTTTCCCCCGTGGTGTCCGTTGTGGTCGTATCGTCTTCGATATTTTCTACTAATCTTTCTTCGATATTCTCTACTAATCTTTCTCCGATATTCCCTACTAATCTTTCTTGTAATCGTCGCATCGTTGCTTCTTCACATAATACTTCTGAACATGGCATAAATGTTCGTCTAGTTGAAAACGTGGCTTACTGGGGATGGTAGTAAGTGATTTGAATTTTAGTAAATTATTGTTATTTACATAAAATCAAACGCTTTTCTAGTTTTTTACGACCTTGAAATGAAAATCATGGCAGCCAATTTCTTACGGTTGTCATTTGTGGAACGGCCTAGCTCATGCGAGGTAGAGCATTTACGAAATTTAGGACATGCCGTGCCGCATGACAAAAAAAAATTAAAAGTAAAATAAGGTAAAAAAGAACGATCTGACGAAATCCTTAAGGAACTCTCGTCTGCGATGCCCGTTGTCTGTTCGCTTTTCGTTATCCTCACCTGCACGCACACCCACCCACAGTTCGCTTTAGCGGTAGGGCATTCCGCATAGCCAAGCATTATCTTTTTTTTTTCCGTTTTTAGTTGTTTTATTGTTATTAATTTCCACGAATGTCAAGGAAGTGCTACTCCTATGTACAATTATCATAAGTTTAGATTAGTTTTGTTCCAATAAATATTGTAATTTAATATATGTATGTGTTCAATTGTTAAATAAAAATATCCAAAAATCTTCTCTTAAATCATGTTCATAATAATAGCATATTTAATATTTATTTATTTATTGTTTTTTTGGATGAAGTCGTAAATAAATTATTCTTTTTATAATATTTTTTGTTTTTGCGTTTTGTTTTACATTAAATTTTAATGAAAATACGTACGTTGACGCTGCAGTAAAGCTTCATTTTTCATACCATTGGTAATAAGCGTGAGTTCCTCTCGCGATTTTCGTGTATATTTTTTCTGCCAAAGCTATGGATATTTCCGCATGTTCTCCAGCTTTCCATGTCGTATAATAATGCGTTTACCTGACTGGGAGTAGTGGATGATGAACTATTTTTGCTTTTCTCGTTCTATGTAATTGAAATTATTAGTAAATTGATGATTATTTTCTCTATTGTTCTGGCGGTTTTCTCTTTATAAATTTATTTTCTTTAAAATGGAATTGGTTTGTTAAATGAAAAATATTTTCGTTTTTATATCGTCTTTAAGAAAGCGTTGACGTCAACTTGTGCGATTCTTCACAGCACAGTTTGATAATTATTCATGTGAATGACCTCTCCAGCGTCCTTTTTTCTTTTTTGCTTTTATTTAATTATCATTGCATTATTTGCTTGATTAAGACAAAGTAAAGAAAATAACCAGCAAGTCTTAAAATCACTTTTTTTTTTATTCAGAAAAAACAAGGCAAAATAATCCAGAAATATTTCTCGTCTCGTGTTTACATTCCTATAGCTTAAGTCTATGATGCAGGCAGTCATTTGCCAGTTTTGGTTAATATATTAATCTTTTTATAATAATTTTTTTGTTCTTTTCTAATATTTTAATATTAACAATTTTCTTCTTCACGACCTATGAACAGAAGTTCACCAACCCTTCTTACAAAACTTTCATAATTTTTTTGTTCTTTACGTAAATATATTTTTTTGTTTTATTTATTTCCTAATTTTTTTGCTTTCGCACGCCTTCCGTTCAAGATATTCCAAATAATCTCCATTTTCGAAATCGATGCCCTTTCTTTTATCCTCAATCAACACACACCACGGAACCCCCACGTTACAACTGCATGCGGACGTTATTCGGCGAGTCTTCTAAAAAAAAATACAAAAATTCAGTGCAAATCGAAGAACATTGCGTAAAGACACATTGGGGCGCACAAAGGTTAGTATTTAGTGTTTCGAAACTATAGTTCGAAATACAATTTGTGAAGATTTCTCTAGATCATTGAGCTATTCTGCAGAAAGAGCGGAAGGGTTGCTACAACCCGAAGTCGCAACGTGGAAGGAGATTATTTAAGTACTACAGTACTGTCGATCTATAAAGATAGATCGACATGTGAAGGCACCTTAGTTGAGTGAGAAAGTTGGAGGATTACTGGCGCAAGGTTTATAAATTTTATAAAAACATGAAAATATAAAAGATGTTTAAAACTATAACTCGCACAAATATGTACGCAAAAATTATATAACATTAAATACTACCACCTGTTTTGATTGAAAAAAACCTTTTGTATATTAGAAACTAAATGTAAGTTTCTTGTAAATCGATTATGATCATTTCAACATTCAAATTCATTTATTTATAGGCCCACATAAATTTTACAAATTTTCTTTTCATTTTGCATGCTTGTTATTGTTTACCATATGTACTTTATTTACACAGAACATAAAAACGTGAATTTGTATCTCATATTTTAGGCCTCTCTCAGTTATTAACGCATTGTAAGGAAAATTTGAAGGGTTTATCTTGGCGACGATGAATTGTCTCCCAAAAAGAAACGAGGAGATAATCGCGGCGTCAACCGCCTGACCCTGCCGGATTCTTCATCTGTTTGGCTGCTGAAACAATGGGGCATTATTTTCCTTTTCGGGTTAAATACCCCCAGGTGGTAAACACAATGGGTAACCGCATTGTTTCACAGGGGAATCTAAACCAAAATTAAGATACAACGGTATATCTATAGCTGGGGTTTGGCTCATGGCTGACCAGGGGTCCATTCCAAGAAATTTATTATAAAAATTAAAGGAATCTTCGTGGCTTCGTATGAAGTTTTACATATTTTCGCGGAATTTAAGAAGAGCAGATGTAGATGCGGCGTTATTTACGAAGTTACTTAATTAGTACCATTGAGCCATCTTTCGGGATTCAATATCTCGTAATCCGTCTTCGTAATTGAGATTGAATGTCGGCCGCTTTAGAATTGGTAGTACAATTTGATGTTGTTATTGTTGTTGCATTTTTTTTCTTTTTTTGTTAAAATTACTGGAAAAATTTATTTTACGATGTTGACTAGTGAGCGTTGATTTCCTTACTGATCAATTTTGTTGATGTTAAGCTATGACTTAGTTGAAGCAATTTTTGTGTTAATAAGTTTACCGTTAATTCGTCATCGCTTAACGGATCGAAATTTTTATTTGAGTTATTATTGCAGAGAGCGTATCGTACGTTAACACCAGCAATTACATTGGCAAAAAAAAAAAGATATTTTTTTTATAAACTGATCATTAGTCACTGATGGCTATGTTCGGAAATAAAAACGGTATACTGGTTCACACAGCAAAGTGATTACAGCGTTGGGCATTCATTTTACTTGCTTATGCTTTTAAGATGGTATATTAATCGGACAAAAGTTTTGGTGATGCAAATATTTCGTCGCATCTTTTACCAGTTTGGTCAAATAATGCCGAGTTTGCAGCAGACGCTGACTCCATCGCAGCAGAAGCAAATTGCAATGTTACCGAATTTGCCACTAATATACGCACTACGGCAACTGACGTCAGCGACCTTACGTTGTCCACTGATTTCCTAATGGTGGTTATGGAGTTCGTAAAACCGGGGTAACAAAATTCCGATAGTGCTGGAAGCATTTTTCAAGCGAAAAGTGTAATTGCCCGCCGAAAAGTATAAAGACCGCGTAACGACAAGCGAACGAGTAGTTATGCAGAAGTTAAATTATGAGTATCCAGGAACGGTGTGGATGAAATAGCTGGCAAGCAGTTACGTCATTGGACGAGGACACTAGATACATACTAAAACATTGGCAAAGCGGCTGCAATGCAGCCACGAAAATCAGGCCCAATATCCCTTCCCAATCCTGTAATGTTTTGGAGTGGCACCCAAATAAATTACGCAGGATCATGTGAAGAAAAATCGCTTTTGATAACGGTGGAGTAATTTTCTAACTGGCCAGAGGTGGGAGTATGCTGCCTACGACCGCTTTAGCCGTAATTCTGCGAACCCGTTGTATATTCTTCAGAGCGCGAACTCCAGATATTGTCGTGTCAGACAATAGCCAATGAAACAGTGGAACACTTCATCACTTTTCAGACAATTTTGGGAAGAACTTGGTATTCAACATGTTGGAACTGCGCAATATAAGTGTACGTTTACAAGCGCACAGAGCTACTCCCTGTCCAGAATTGACGGACAACAAAAGTAAAGCCGAAGTAATGGCTGGAACGGAAATAAGGATTTCGTTATTCGCCTTCTTTTTACCTAAAATAAAGTGCAATCGCAAGAGCTATAAGGTTCAAAATAAACGACTCAGTGTATGTCCCTGTTTTTTAACCATACCGGACTTGGATACCCGGAACCATAACCGCTAAACTGGACAATATCATCTGAAGGGTCGTTCCAGATGGAAAAGATTTGGTAGTCCACAATCACTTACGTAAAAGAGAGATGGGATTATCAACATTAAATCTAATTGATCCTCCTTAATTGAAGGTATGGGGAAGGTTAAGGATATTTGCCAGTTAAACAAAATGCCCAAAGTTGTTGAAGCTTTATGAGCAAATAGATCAATGTGGTGCCGGAATCCTTCGAAACGTCTAAAGGTCAACTGTTGAGCAAGGCAGCTATATTTATAGACCTAAGGAAGGGAGGCGTAATGGGTAAAAGGAAACCAGGTATCGATTCTATCGTGTGTTTGTCGACGTAAGTAGACTTAAAAACCATTCATTTTGTTATCCTCCCGTGTTATACACGGATTTTATATATGTATATGTTGTAACCTAGATCGTCTTTCGTAATTTTACTTTATTTATTCTCCTCTTTTTTGAAATTAAGTTCGTACCGTTCAATTGTCACTATTCTGTCTATTTACATATTATTTACATAAACTGATGTTTACAATGCTTTAATTCTCGACCTGGTTTAGACGATTCGAATATTGCAATTCAATTCCATTGAATCGAGTCCATCTTGTGTTCTGCAAAAAAGCTGCTTATATACCCTTTTACGGCAAGTTACCATTACGTAAACTCTTTGCGACATCTTTGTGATACTCTCGTTTTCCGTTAAAATTTCTGGTAATTATAGTTAATTTTTTCGTGAGTAGCCAGGTGCATGAGGCAGGTAAGGCGTCATGGTTTTTTCTTCCTCTAAAATTTTGTTTCTTGGAAAATCGACTAATTTTCATGAAAATCATCAAACACGCGAACTTTTTACCAATATATAAACAATAAATAAACATTCTCAAGAGTTTTATTTTTGTTGGACAAGACAGGTTCCTTGAGCCAAAACAAATATTATGTGTAAATTTCACTTCATTTGAATAAATAGTTTCGTTCATTCATTTTTATATATGCAAAGGATTTTGGATTTCTTCCAAAAGTTACCAAGCTTCATATATAAGCATTGTTTTTTAAATTTTTTTTGATTAATTTTTTTAATCTCATCATAAATTTGTTCATTTGCCGCTTCTTTGCATGAACGTGCATATGTACGCATGCATAACTTGAAAGCTTTCTTATAATCGAATTATTGAAAATGGCATCCAAATAAATTCTGTCGTGCATGAATTCTTTGATACGACGATACCGTCGATAGCAATTTTGTTTTGAATAACGGTTGTCTGATTGTACCTAAAATTGTTTTGTTCATTTGTAATCAATACAAAATTAATAAAAGAAAGAGTTATGAGTTTCTTAGGACCTTTAAAAAGTGGACTGACAGTGGAGGTAGATAATTTTAAATATGCACCGATAATAAATTTAACACATTTCATTTGTATACTGTCAGAATGCTGCACGTGATTTTGCGCGAAATTTGTTGGAAAAATCGCAAACGGCCCAGCAATTATCTCTAGAGATTGCTTCTGTCTTTATTACTGATTGTTTACCAGCTGTTGGTATTACTTGGAATCTAATTGCCCACTTGTTAGAGTTTACTTGTCATGTTTTCAAGGCTTTTTCTAGTGGGTCTCGAACAGATGTTATATACACTGATTTAAGGAAAGCTGGTGATTTGGTTAAAAATAACTTACTTACCTTTAAACTCCAAAGAAAAACGGCAACTCTGTTCAAGCGCTATGGTCATATTTTTCTGTTTGTGAAAAAATTTTTACAATTTATTCTTCTATTTAATTTCTTTCTTGCGTTATACGTTTTTAAAAGTTTTCAAACTTATTAGAATTTATTGAACTT
>NW_023998567.1:428971-439624 GCF_014805625.2 Glossina fuscipes | reverse complement strand
TATAAGTACAATAAAACAAATAAGAACGAAAAAAAGCATATACACAATTAGCATAGAGCCACATTCACAACCGGTACAGGACCAAATTGCGATTGAACTACTAAGCATAAGCTTGGCAACCGATAATAGTTAATACCAATTCATTTTCGACTCATCGTGACATTTTAAGGTTAAGAGCTAGTTTAAGTACGACATAGGTAAATTACGCGCATTAAGCAATGCTATTATCCGACATGGAAAGCTGGAGAACATGCGGAAATATCCATAGCTTTAGCAGAAAAAATATGCACGAAAATCGGGAGAGGAACTCACGCTTATTACCAATGGTATGGAAAATGAAGCTTTACTGCAGCGTCAACGTACGTATTTTCATTAAAATTTAATGTAAGACAAAACGAAAAAAACAAAAAAAATTGTAAAAAGAATAATTTACTTACGACTACATCCAAAAAAACAATAAGTAAATAAATATTAAATATGCTATTATTATAAACATGATTTAAGAGAAGATTTTTGGATATTTTCATTTAACAATTGAACACATACATATATTAAATTACAATATTTATTTGAACAAAACTAATCTAAACTTATGAAAATTGTACCTAGGAGTAGCACTTCCTTGACATTCGTGGAAATTAATAACAATAAAACAACTAAAACCGAAAAAAAAGGATAATGCTTGGCTATGCGAAATGCCCTACCGCTAAAGCGAAGTATGGGTGGGTGTGCGTGCAGGTGAGGTTAACGAAAAGCAAACAGGCAACGGGCCTCGCAAACGGACTTGACTCGTGGGCCCAGTCACACCGTGAGAGAGTTCCTTAAGAGTTTCGTCCGATCGTTCTTTTGTATCATATTTTACTTTCAATTTTTTTTTGTCATGCGGCACGGCATGTCTTAAATTTCGTAAACGCTCTACCGAGCGGGAGCTAGGCCGTTCCACAAATGCCAATCACAAGAAATTGACTGCCATGATGTTCATTTTACGGACGTAAAAAACCAGAAAAATGTTTGATTTTATGTATAACAATAGGTTACTAGCGCACTAAAATTCAGATTACTTACCACCATCCCCAATAAGCCACGTTTTCCGTTTCGATTAATAAAATTTCTTCAATTTTCGCTGGCTTTGAATAGCCTGTATGCATTCCATCAACACATCCATCCACAGTTGTCATAGTTCGCGCAATGAGCATAGAAGGAAGTTAGGACACATTGTGCTGAAAATGTACACATTGTTTAACATTCCTTAATTTAGGTCGATATTAAAAAAGCAAATTGTCTTGTTTCTTTTTCTTCACAATTCACAAATTTAATTTCGGAAACACTTTAATTTTTTTAATTTTTGGATTAATAATTCATTTTCCAATAGCCGTTTATATTTTTCTGTTACAGTTGTTTTATTACAAACGGAATTCTGAAAGCGACATTTGTGGCCACTTTTCTTGCTTTTTACTTCTCTCGAACGCGTTTTCCTTTCCTCTTGCGTGAAAGCAATAGGTCCTACAGCACAGGATTGAATTTCTAACAGATTATTCTACATAACCCCATGTTACAAATGGTACGCAGGTGTTCAATAAAGTGGAGGGGAAGCGTATCATATTGTAATCAAATAAAGTACCAAGATCGAGGAGCAGATTAAAATTCTTGAATTTATGGTTATGAATAAAGTAATCTGTTGCGAATGAATTCAGTTTCAGAAATAAGAGCTTTGGTGATTGCACTCAACAAAGTAGATTATAGCATAGCAGATAAAGTAGATTATACGCTATCCCGAAGGCCATACTGAAGTTCATAAGTCCTTGAAGATACGCCTTAAAACCATGAACAAAATTACGTAATAAAAGGCGGACTGAAAAGCAGTACTAACTAACTTGGTGGTGTACATACTTACACCAAAACATGTAAGATGTACCTTAAAATCATCAACGTTCCGTTGTTTTCAGATGTTGTCTTTGGAAAGTAAGAAGAAGTAGATTGCGTAATTCAAAAATAGAAAACGTAGACCCAAAGATCCTATACACTTTATACTTCAGCTTCGCAAAATCGAAATTGGCGAAGCACAGGTAGAGAAAACATGTTCTAGTCAATTCGGCTTTTTGCTCTCACTAGATACGTATTTATCATATATTTACGTCTAATCTTACTTAAGAGTTCTATGTGCTCTCACTAATCTAATCTTACTTAAGAGTTCTACGTGCTCTCACTAAATACATATTTACCATATACTTACTTCTAATCTTACTTAAGAGTTTTATGTGTGACGGATGAGTATAAAAGAGAAAATCAAAGTAATTTTTTTTTTTTTAATTCATTTAGTTTAACAAATCAATGCTTTATTTTGCTACCATTTACTAGAGCTAACATATTAATCATGGAAAATTTTCTAATATTTCAAATGCTTCATTAATCTAGACAACGAAAAACTCATTGTATTTAATATCACAAACGACAAGTCTTAGGTAGGTAGGTTTTCATTTTTTCACATATATAGATATAACAATTCTTGCTTCTAAACTATGAGTTAGGATTAGTGGAATGTGAAAATTTATTACTAGTAACCACAGAAATTCAGATCTTCTTCTTTTTTTGAGATTTCTCGAACGTTAGTCAAACATACAAAATTTATCAAAATATTTTATGGTTAGTGCTTGAAATAAAGGAAAAAAGCTGCAGGAAAATGCTATTGAATTTCTTAAGGGCATTAAAGGCAACGTCGATACCAAAATTTAATCTCATCCCAACCAGTTGAAATGAAATTTGCATTTAATAAATACTGACTGTGTAGTGAGAATGTTTTCATAGCCTACTGCCATGAAAGTACTTCAGTAACCTGGAGCTTATTAAAAGTTAATAATAGCGTAATAGTACCTAACACAACATTTTTTTGCATAATAAATTTCTGGAAATTTGAAACGAATTTTTAGAAAATTCTGAGTTAAAACAAAAATTCTGATTCGATTAAATGTAATTTCGATGAAAACGAATACATGCTTTATGTATAATATTCTTATATCAGCTAGACACTGACGGGCAAGGAGGCAGGATAATATTGCACTTGTGTGTAGAGAAGAAAGAGAGAGAGGCGCTTATACCAGAATTCGGAATGAATTGGAAACATTGAAAATAGATAACGCATGGTCGGCGAAATAGTGTTAATGAATTTTCCCTTTGTTAGCTTACAACTAGATAGCAATTTCGAATTTTTGGCAGCCTATTTTTTTATAC
Organism: Glossina fuscipes; assembly: GCF_014805625.2. Lineage (NCBI taxonomy): Eukaryota > Metazoa > Arthropoda > Insecta > Diptera > Glossinidae > Glossina > Glossina fuscipes. The sequence continues at coordinate 436,396 of NW_023998567.1, read as the reverse complement.
CCTACGGCCCTTTGTGGTACACCTTATGTTAAGTCTGCGCAGACGCAGGGGAGAAGAGCTGGAAGTAGACCCTTTTATTATACCGAGTTAAGTTTTAGGAAGATATTTAATTTTTAATATTTTATGGTAAATGGTATCTACAGTAGCAATTTAGCAAAAAAATTAACGGTAGGAATTTGGTTTCACCTAGGCACATCTTGAGGACTTAACATGTATAGAAATTATGGAGAAAAATGCCATTTCTACTGAAAATAATAAAAAACTGGAAAAGAGTACCATTTTTAGAAAGTAAATTAATTTTGCAAAATTTGCATCAAGTCATCTGATGTGATTAAATACGAGGCAAAGTACGGTGTATAACAGTAGGACTCGCCTGAGTCTGCTTTTAGTTTTTTTTACATCCATTTACATTACATTTTTTACATTCAATGTTTCAAAAACATACAAAATGAGTGTGTATGCTCCAACTCCAAATATATTAATATTTTCGTCGACCTCCGCTTATGTGTGTGCATAGCGAAAGGCCGACCGGTGAATGTATGCAAACACATATTTTGTAAAATGAAAATCAACTACAAATTTCTATCTAAAGTTTCTAAAAATTTGAGTAAATATTATTCAAATAATTTATTCAAATAATTTAATATCATTATCAATCGAAATATTAGTTTACGCTCCTTTTCCGCCGCTACTACGGTAAATTGTGATCCCTTTGTTAATCGTAGTAATTGAAATGGAACCAAGAAAGTAACGACATTTTTTGCAATAACACTGCAAGGATTTGCCTGCCGCATGAAAACGCGGATATAAGTTTCTTACTAATTTAAAACTAGAACAGCCAATGTTTTACATATACCTATTCTTACATAATTAAAATTTTATCGCGAACTGGGGACGTACTAGTAGCCGATTTCGGGTCCTGACGAACGTCTGGACTAGATTTTTCGGGAAAATCTTCATGAGATCGACAAAAATTTAAAAAAATGGCACTTTTTATCAGATTACTAACGAAAATTTTTAGAAACTCCAAATTTTTCTAAATTAAGTTTAGGTACTTATAAATACCTATGACCTTCTCCGAAAGCAATCCGTTAGATTGACGTAATTTTAAAAATCTGGACTATGGATATATACTTCAAAAGATAAGAAAACGCTAAAGTTGTTTACTTCACTTTTAGCAGAAGATTTTACTCTCAGTATGTACATGAAAAATGTAACAATGTTTGTAAATACATTTGCACATCAAATTTAAAACTTTCAGTCTTTCAAAATGTGGTCACGTAACGCGAGGAAGAGAATATTTTATTTGCAGAAATGTTCAAACCGAATCTCGATTCACATGAACAACCGAAGTAATCCATGCGCAAACAACGAAATGATAAGCATTAGAAAGCTATAATCGGTTTTAACAATTATTCTTACAAGACTGATGAGACGTCTTTAGATAATATCATGTTCTCTATTTTTATATTTATTACATCAGAGAAATAAAAATATGATATGTGAAATAAATCATAATTTATTTCATTTTACAAAATTTTACAAAGAAAAAGATAAAAACGCTGCATTAGAACACGATCCGCCGTAAAGTACTTGGCTTAACACGTTTATTTATAAAACGACTCTTCGAAATAAGGTTTAATACGGGAAGTGATAGAAAAGATGGTTCATTTTCAATAGCTTTTATAATTTCTTCAAAATAACCAAAAACTTGCGAATTATAGGTCGACAGACAGGCGCACAAAGCTTAGATTAATCCCGAAAGTGTGCCGATCGATATAAAATAGGGAGAGTCTATATCAAGTACGTTTTAGCATTGCATACATCCGCAAAAACTTCAAATATTCTTGCACCACAAATGGTGCAGGGAGTAAATAGAGGTGGTTTACAATTGCTAAGGAGATGAACCTATCTTTGCTTCATGTTACATAATGCACATTGCCTTAATGGTTTAGTTTTAAGAACTACTACTATTGTTTAGCAACGTCCCTTTTTTCGTTTTGCTATTATTATTGTTCGCTAATATGATTTTTGCCATGAAATACGTGCAATCACTTTCAATTCATAGAGAAGTATAAACGAGCTTGTGTTATACTTCTGTAAGGTCTGTGAAATGCAAAATAGTAGACTTTATACATATATACATATAGACTAGTATACTTTATACATATATTAAGTATATACATATATAAAGTATAAGCAGCTCTAGAAAATGATAATAAAGATAACACTATTATAATAACCCAAGACCACGCTACAATTCCATTGATTAAAGAAATTTCACCAAATAAATTTAATGATGGAAGAGCAACTATATTAGTAGAAAAGAAGTCATCATAACTGTATTGAAGGTATAAAATTTAATATACCTTTAAACTCCGTCTTCTTATTCATTCATAAGATATATTTGCTAAGCAAAATAAACCTGATTAACATAAACCATGAGCAATTATTAAAGTATAAGCTCCCCAAATTCCTATATAAGTAATTGTTATTAAACCTTATAAAACAATCCCTATATGAGCAACAGATCAATAAGCAATTAAAGCCTTTAAGTCAACTTGTCGTAAACAAATTAATCTAACTAAAACTCCACCTACTAAACTAATTGAAATTCAAATATAATTATATTTTAACCCCGCAAATTGTATAAAACTTATTACCCTTAATAGCCCATAGCCCTCTAATTTCAACATTACACCAGCTAAAATTATTGACCCAGAAACATAGAGGCGAACATGTTATCATCAAATTATGTATTCTAATATTTTATGAAACACTCACATGCGTAATGAACATTTGGCTATAGCCAAACATTTCCGTTGTAAATGTGAAAGATGTAACCAGTAACCAAACTAATAGATTCTACTAACCGCTATTAACCAGACTTGTATGAATTATGATCAAAATGGAAAGAAAGCCAGTTTTATAAAATCTATCGGAGGCTTAAGCCGTGTTTTATACGAAGGAACAAACTATTTTCATGTTACATACTCAGTTAACTAAAAAATTCCAATTATTTTATTAATAGAGCATTTACAATCAATTTTGAAAATATGAGGTTCGGTGGTTGCACAACATTGTGTACAAAGTCTTATAGCATATCCACTCAACACCACTCCAAAATACAAGATGTGTTATGTGTATGGGCGTAAGTTAGTAAATAGCAAAATTACGCTAGCGAATTTTAAATTGCATAATTTAAGAAGTATTTCACAAATTATTGAATGGAATTATTCTAAAATGCTAATATGGTATTATGAAATACGTTATAACGCTTAATAACCTATTATGCTAGATAAATATATATCAAACACCCTTCTTTATAACGATGAAGGAATGTGATTAGCATGAAAAGAAGTAATTTTTGTTGGAACCATCATTAACTGACTTATTTTCGTAGATTTGTTAAAAAATTCAATGAAGCCCTCCCTCAAGGTGGTGCTTCCATAAAAAAACATTCAAAACTCGATGCGAATAAAGTAAATCTGAGCATAGTTTTATCTCAAGACTTCCCAGTGAACACGGAGGTTGGTTACCTTAGCTCAAATGCAGAAGATAATGATGAAAGTGGTGCTATTCAAGTAGAAAATAAAAAAATATGGTAGTTGTTTAAAAATAAATAGAATACTTATTTTCGTTTGTAAAGAGGAAAATATACAACGCAAAGACGTGTAAAACAAAGGCTACTTTAACCTCTTTATCTCTGCCTCTGTTTCATTTCATACGTGTTTTTTGTATATATATGTGTGTGTTTGTTTGGATGGATGGATGGACGTGTCTAATAGATGGATATATCTAAAGAATGCGAGCTCAACTATTTACTACTCCGAAAGGAAATGTTGGTTACGGCAGCAGTTCTTGATCTTTATGCCCAAAATACCAACAACAGCACCAACGTTAATAAGCTTAAGCTAAAAGACCAGTTTTGTGTAATCTTCGATTTTCCTTTAGGTTGGTTTTCATTCTTTATTAGTGGTTACATAAACTTTCTTTAACAAGTAAAGTGTGCGTGTGATTTTGCAAAAGAAAAAAGATGATTGCAAAAAATTGATCATGAGAGCATCTGAAAATCATTATTTTAAGCATTAAAGTCCCAAGAAAAATCATGTTTAATTAGCGAGCAACAATAAAATTATCGGCATAATGAATATTGAATGTCTTAATTTTAAATTTCGTTATGATATAAGCATAAAGATATTTTTTTTATTTATGTCTTATTATACAATATTGTGAAGAAATAAATGTTTAAAAGGATAAGTAAATACTTGCAAATGTATGAACTGTTTCCGTTTCCGTTTTTTATATCCAAATTCTTTTACAATAAATTGTAGAAACAATTCATATAACCCAGGATTTCGTGCTATGATTGATATATGATTTTTTTTTGAAACTGCGACATTTATAAATTAATGATATAAATTATAGAAAAGTTGTATAAATAATAACAGCAAAAAAAAGAGAAAGAGAGAGAGGGAGAGAGAGAGAGAGAGAGAGAGAGAGAGAGAGAGAGATATGCTCAGGTCTACCCAGGAAGTCCTTTTCCAAGAAAAAATATATATTTATATATATTCTTATTACAAGTTTTTTCTATTATTATCTTTGTTTGTAATGAATTTAAATTGTCTTATTTCAATATGTTGCAAATCTTCTACCATGCAAAAACACCTGTACCAAAAACCTGTACCAATGTCTCTCAAAATTATCAAAAACTAATCGGCATGAGTCTGAAAATGAGTAAAATGCTCTCTCTCTCTCTCTCTCTCTCTCTCATTGCAACAGATACGATTTTAACATTCACATAAATGCGTCAATTGCATGTTAGCTTTATAAGGCTAAATGAAAAAGGGATCTCAGAAGAGAATTTTACACGATTTTAGCTGAATTTCGCAAAGCAGTAAAAGGTGAAACGGTCACCATAGTTCATCTCTTTTCCATTCATATTTTTCTCTAGGATAAAGCTGGAAAACGGAAAATAATTAAAACATAATTATAAAGACCGAGTTATTAAGCGCTGCTTACTCGAAAACCGAACTGTCATGTTGATATTTCCATATTAAAATTTCCGCTATACTTCTAATCGTTGTTTATAAATTGAATAAATCGATTATATTTAGCAAGGCGTGGCGATGAATCGCCCAAGCAGCCTAGGCCTACATATAGAATGAGTTAAACATTTTATGTAAAAATATTAGATGTTTAGTGTTTTGGAAAATACGCGAACTAAACTTATAAAATTGTTGCAAGGGAGCAGCAAATAATAAGTGCTCTTTACCGTACCGGATACATTAACTTTATCATCAATAGCCTCCTACTCCTTAGGAGAGCTTCCCAAAACTCAAACCTTAACGAAAACCAGAAACACTTGTATCTTAGACTTTGCAAATGTGTGTTTGCATGCGAAACTTCCAGTAAAATTAAATAATGGAGCTCGAGTGGTGCATTTATACTCTGAACAACTTCCTTTTCCCTTATATATTGTTATATATTGTTTCGAAATCTTTTGTACTTTTGGGTCTTTGAATACTATAAGTTGTTTATTTATTTTTTTACGATTAGTATATTCTCCAGTGGTCAAAAAATTTTTTTGCACAAATATCATTTATCATTTTAGTATTTTATATTCATTTAGAATGAAGTTAAACAACAACCCTTATTAAAATTTCATGTTTGCTTACCGCGCTACTCCACTGGTGGTAAGCTAAGTGACCATTTCCTTCTCACCCAATTTGCGAATCTCTTTAATGGTTAACGCCACCGTTTTGCTAAAAGCGAGTTTATTTTAACGATTTTGGATTTTGGAAACCACAAACAAATATAAACAAAAATTCGCTTCTCTTTTCTACTTTTTCATTTACACATGGGTGATAGCAACGAAAACGACACGAAAGCTTTACGTGACCACAACAAAAACGTTTATCAATTATCGATTTAGTCGTAAACGAAAGTTAACTTTTAGAGGTGCGATTACATTCTACATTCCTTCGTAATTTAAAAGTAACCCATTTCAGCCTAATTTAAATTCATCCGATCCCAAGTTTTAATTTAAACATATCGCATGCACACTAATTTTTTGATATTCCCTCGTGTTCTTTTCCCTTACCTTTGATTAGCAGTGTTGTTAGCAATAGCATTTCACTTTTTAAAAGTCGTTTTTACCTAAGATTAATTCCCGTTATTGAACGCTACGTACCTTCGCCTATATATGAGACACAGTCGTTAAGGTGTTGAAATTTTTAAAGTTTATAATTTTAACTAACTTTGATAAAAATTACATTAATTTCAAATTACGACATAGAACTGCAAATGATTGTAAACCCTTAACCGTTCGTTATTAAACACTATGCAAAGGAACAAGAAAATTTTTGGTAAGTCCAAAATTCGATTAATCTTAATTAACTACCAGATCTGAAATCAATTCCAAAAATAAAATTGTATTTATTAGTTTGTTTGAATATGTGGTTGTTGCGTAATTGTAATAATTTTCGTGTTACAAAAATATATAAGATTTAAAAGTTGGCATTACTATGAAAACGGCTGTTTTACGTGATATGGACCTAATATGGTAAAAATGAAAAAATTACCTGAAATAAAGACAGAAAACAAAGATTCAACTTATCAGAAAGCAAAGGTCAAACTTAACAGAATGCAAAGCCGTCGGCAAAACAAAGGTGCAATTTAACACAAAACAAAAATCCATCTTAACAGAAAACAAAGGTCCAACTTAACAGAGAGCAAAGCCGTCGGCAAAACAAAACAAACTTAAAGTAATGTGAATAAAATTTAAATGTTTTAAAATTTTTTTAATCTTTACAGTCGTATACTGTATATATATAAGATTTGTGGCTTATATGCCTGGATAATAAATAGAAATTATTTGGAAGAAATGTGCATATTTTTGGATCTCTCTATTAATTCACATCTAGAAATATAGAAGTGGCAGATCGTGTGGGAGCATGCAAACTAAAATATTTCGAATCGAGGTAGTTTTCAAGCCCGCTCATTTAAATTACTCTCATATGACTGCGAATCGAGGTGGATTTCATTTTAATATTTTTGCTTAAGGAAATCAAAGCAAAATTTTACTCTCAAAAGTCATTCTTACTCTCGAAAAAGTCAAAAACGAGCTCCATCGCGCCTACTGATTACCACTTTTTCAATTCGATGCAGCAGAGCTTGATTGGCACGCCGTTTAGAAATGGTAAAGCAGTTTGATGATCGGTTCACTGGCAAATCAATAACGTTCCTTCGACACACTGTCTGTATTTGTTTACAATTGAGAATAATTGTAAAAGTCAGTTTGTATTTGTTTACAATTAAGAATAATTCAAAGCGGCAGTCTGTATTTGTTAACAGCTGTTGCATTGAAAAAAGGATTATAAATTCAGTAACATCTTTGAGTAATTCAAAAATAATTCAGTAACA
>NW_023998567.1:424297-428961 GCF_014805625.2 Glossina fuscipes | reverse complement strand
ATAAATTCAGTAACATCTTTGAGTAATTCAAAAATAATTCAGTAACATCTGAGAGTAAGCGTCAGTTATTTTCATTTTCATTTACTCAAATATTTTAAAGTTTTCTGTTTTCGTTTTGTTGAGTATAGAAAAAAGGGAGTTTAAATGTTGTATTCATTGTAACTGCTTGTGATAATAAGGGTCTTCGGATCATTATTGTATTCTACTACTATTACCGAACAATTCTTACAAGCGTTTATAGAGTACATGAGTTAACTTTGGCCGATTTGCTTATGTACAATATAAAGAATTTATTTTCATTATACATCTACAGAAACATATCAATAAGAGATATTTCCTTTTTTGCGCCCGACTTGGTATTGGGTTGCAAATGTTGGTTTTACGACGAGCAACGTCTATTTTTGAAACGTTGAATTTTGAACGTTGAATTTTTAACTTTGAGAATTGAAATGACTTTCGTAGCATTTGAATTAGACTGTTAACCGTTCATTCTATTTCATAGAAGAAATTGAAAAGAAAACCTGAAGAAGAATTGAAGAGAAAACCTGAAGAAAGTGGAAGAAGAATTATAATGTCAATATTTTTATTATACCGGATATGCTTTGCGAAGATAGATTAATGAGAAAAGATTAGAATGGAAGGCAAGTAAAATTAAATTATTTTTCCTTCCATTTTGCGGGTTAGAAACGGTCAATGCACAAACTTTCAAAGCCATATTGTGCAAATTATTAGATTCTATTATAGAAAAATACAAAAGAAAAAAGCAAGAAAGCCAGCAAAATTACATTAGCATTTATGTAAAAAAACCATCGCTTATGTTCAACCATCAATCAATTAAGTTTTGAAGAAAATTAACTTGCAACAATCCACATATTTTCCACATGATTTTAGATACCATAAATACGATAAAACAAGTTCTTCATAAACAGACATCGTTGGTATTGAAAATATTTTTAAATCATCCGCGCATGTTGCTATGTAAGAAAAATGAAAAAACTATATATTTGCGCACATCAGTTACAACTTTACACGAGCTGTTCAAAGAATATTGATTTCGTCGTTCCCAACTCCAGAACTAGGGACCGAACAAATCGTGGATCGGTCATAATCTTATTGCATATTCATTTATTATTCAATTTAATATATGGCGGTCCAAAAGCAAATTTTAGCATAAAATTTGGGAGAAAAGCATATTAATTTTTTTAATAAATGCTATATGGTCTAGAATGTAAGCACATAATGTATAACAAATGCATGGGATCGCAAAATAATATAAGATGCACTGGGTTCGTCGCACAGCATATGTATTTACTTATTTTATAGACAAATGAAATTCAGCTAGCGTAAATTAACAGCCGAATTTATATGACTCTTAGAAATCAATCTTGTGCTAAGTCTTATCAGTAACGATTAAAAATTGAGGAAAAAATTAGAAAATGAAAAGAACAAAATCACGTATAAATAAATAAACACAGAAAAAAGAAAATAAAGCATGTATATATCTAACATAGATGCACGCCCATCACCGCCGCAAATACTTGCTATCGTTGAAGCCCCAAACCTTTGCAAATGTGCAAAAGCTTGGCAACCGATAATAGTGAAAAAATGTAGTTTAATTTTCCCATGAAGGTATTGAGTTTAAAAAATACGACATACATCATTTAGATTTTTCCAAAGAAGTTTTAAAAAATTAAGAAGCTTGTAATTTTGTCTACGTTGCCCAAGTTTGAAGAAGGTAAAGTTTCCAGAAAAGCGGTTCGGGACATTGAAGTTTACCTCTCCAAGTAATCTCGGCGAACCGATAGTACTATTTATTAAGAAGGAAACACCAAGGATAAATGTACGTTTTTTAAGTGAAGTCAAGCCTTGTAAAAGCAATTTATTTCCATAAGCATGCAAAGAAAACAGCGGGTCCCAAGCCGAATTCATGAAGGCAAAGAGCAGGAATTGGTTTTGAACGAATGCTTGTGAATCTATGGAAAGAAGATCACACAACAGATGCATTTCAAACTAAACTTTTTTATTTCATGGCAGATGCCTTGTCCAGTGGCAGCCATATCTTTGCCCACACTACGCAAAATGTCTGTATGCCGGTTTTGCTTCAAGTGGTTTTTCCTGTTAGATGTGGACAAATATATTCACAAACACCGTTTTACATCCATATTCTTTTCTGATAATCTAATTACAGATGTAGAAAAAACTTTCGCTAACGTAAACTACCGTTCAATAAAATCTAGAAGAAGTTAAATGTCAGGAACTGAAAATTCAAAAAGTCAATAAAATAAAGTCAAACAAAAGACCAAGATGTATAAATTTGTTGAATATACATAAATCTTCCTCACTGGACGATCTTTTATTTCATAAAGCCGATTTAGAGTTCAATAGTGCTTTTGGCAAAACATTTTTAAATCAACATGTTTTATATACTTGAGCGTGAGAACTGTGCCTGATTTTGGTACTGAAGTACTCCACCCTATATTATGAAGTCCATTGAAACATACGGTATAAAAGACTTAAAAGGCACATTTTCCAATACTTTCCATGACTTTTTTTGTATGTTGCGAAAACCTTGGTTACAAGAACTTGTCGCGCTTTTATTTCCTTAGTAGAAGAAAGCGTAATTCATTTTTAATGACCCCATGTTCATCTGTTCACGACTTCTTTAATTGCTCCTTATTTAGTAAAAATTAGACGTGGTTTCAAAACTGTGACACTCATGCTTTTTTATACCCACCACTGTAAGGTATAGTCATTTTGTTTTTTTTCATAATGTATGTATGTAACACGCAAAGATCCTATAAAGTATATGTATTCTTGATACGCGTGAAATTCTGAGTTGATTTAACGATGTCTGTCCGTCTGTTGTTCTGTGTGTCTGTGTGGTATGTGTTCTTGGCATACTCCTGGTCGCACAAATGAAGATATCGACTTCAAATTTTGTAGAAACTTTGGAAGTTTGTGCACGCAGTATTGAAAATGGGCCAAATTGGCCAGTATGGCATCAACTCCGTTTTTCTTGACAAAAATTTGTGAATTTTTGTCTGGTTTCTCAGAAATTATAAAAGTTCGCAGGTTGACATTTTCCACACATACTTTACGAAACTTTCTACTGTTTAGGTCCAGAAATGGCAAAAATCGGCCGTGGGCACACAAAGTTACGAGTAATTAAATTTTATTTTTTCACTTTTTTGAGGTTTTATGTTTATAAGGCCAAAAACATAACATTTTTTTAAACTATTTTCTACATTCTAACTTTCTTATTTGCTTTAATGATAAACATGAAATGGTAAACGTAATACGCCGTTCGATATGAGTCTGTAGGTAGTACCTAGGAAAACTTCGCAGCATTTTAATTTTTCGTTTACGAGTTCCTGCGACACTTTAGTGACGAAATGTTTGTTAATTTAAACGGATAAATCCGAATTCACATATGTGTACATTTCGGGTTGGAACTTTTATATAAAAAATACATGAATTTATTATATCAAAAAGAAAATCTTTTATCTGAAGAATTCCTCATCGTTAAAGTCAACATAACGTTCCGCAGCCATTTGACAATACCACGCCAAAAACAACGGTTTTTCCTTTGAGGCACATAATCGAGTCATTTTTGTACATTTTCACAAGAAGTGGGATGCTGCTCAGCGAGTGCGTGTCCCATCGAAAGGACTCGAGTTTGGTGAGAAAGTCGCGTGGGCCAGCTTTTGCTTTTTGACTTTTGCAAAGGCTCAACAAAAGAAATAGAGCTTATTGATTGCAGAATGAGGTAGTTCAATAAACGGTGATGTTATAGAATTTTTATGAAAAAAGATATGTACGTGAGACAAGGAGAGGCTACTTCGCTAGTCATGAGCTGTAATACGTAACATGTATTCAGAAACCATTCTTTCCTGTGATCAAAAGGAACGAAAATCATACTTTAGGTATTAAAATTATTTGTTGTAATAAGCGAAAAAATTAAATACTCTATCTTTCAAGTTAAGTTTATTTATTTATTATTAATAATAATTTAACTAGAGAAATTAATTCTAAGACTAAAGTCTTAAAGCACTTGCATATTTTAACATCTTTTAAGTATTTCCAACCGTGAATAGTCTACGATATTAAGATATAATATAATAGAAAAATTTGAGTATTTCTATTATTGTTTTTATTGCCATCACCGAAAGATGAGAAGTATATTCATTTTGTCAAAACGTTTCCAACGTGCAAAAGGAAGCATCAGATACCACGTAAAGTATATATATTGTTCATCAGCATCCAATTCTAAACCGGTTTAAGCTTGTCCGTCTGTCGGTCTGTGTATCTGTCCGTCTATATACTGTTTTTTGTAAGCATTCTCCCGGCGGCAAACATGAAGCCATCGACTTGAAATTTGGCAGTAACATGGCAGTTCTTGTAAGCAGGCAAAGTTATGATAAGCTTTTACATTTAAAATATCTGTTTGTTTGATAAAAAAAATTGGATATTTTGTTCCTTGTGTAATCAGAAGGGGTCTGCCTTAAAAAAATCCAGTTCACCAAATAACTTTCTCCTAAACAAGCTCCTTTTCTTTGTTTATTTTCCAAATTGTGTTTCGGCAATTACAAATTTGGAAAGAAAAGAAGTAAGAAAGTTTGTCATGAAACTCTTTTTCTTTCCTCGCCGCTGAGGATTTAAATTTT
>NW_023998567.1:362802-404297 GCF_014805625.2 Glossina fuscipes | reverse complement strand
GGAGGATTGTGAAAATCGACTACTAGAGTTTTTTGCAAATAGAGACCAGGACTTCTATGAGAGAGGCATTTTGAAGTTACCTTTAAAATGGCAACAAATCATACAACAAAACGGTGCATATTTGACCCAAATCGGACAATCCGAAGTATGTTAAATAAAGTCTTGAAGTTCATATAAAAATAATGGATTTTTTTTTTCCCAAACTAATATATATTTATAGGCTTCAATTCGCAAGATAATTTTACGTGTCCTGAATTTGTTTATTTTTTTCTTTTTAATTTGTTTTAATTGGTTTTTTTACGATTTGTCTGAGAAAAATATAAGCTGCACAGCGCCATACATATTTTAATACAGAAAAGAAAACAGCAATTTATATACACACACGTATTTAGAAACTAAACACCATAATGATTTAAAAAAAAATTTTTTTTGGGCGACTATTTTAACGAATTTATTGCAAGCGGTTTTGAATGAATATAAAACATTTTAAATTTTATTTTGAATTTAATAAACATTAATAAAAAAAGAAAGCACATTTTTTCTCTTGTTGAGGATATTTGTCTATGTGTGCTGGCAAAGTAAAAGACCCGCGCGTACTAGGTTCGATCTTCGCATCCAGATATAATATAATACTAGGAAATTCAAAAAAGTATAAAAAGCGTTGTCTGCCTTCTGCATGGAAGCGTAGCCGTTCTATCCTTATTTTGGATGTCGGCTAATGTAATTTCACTTCTGTCATCAATTTATGGCAGTTTTTCAAGTCGATACAATCGTCGCTACATTCTCTGGCTCGGGATGTAAGATAACAATGCAGGTTTCTTATATGCCAGTATATTTTTCCTAACTGAATTGTCTCTCCTTCAAGGACAGGAATCGTGAGCTGACATCGCCCCCTTCTGAAGAACGTTTGTGAATGGTTATGGTGCACTCATTCTATGTTGGAGACTCGGGCCGGGTGTTCAGCCTACTCACAATCTTGTTCCGCACTTTCTCATCAAGCCTGTCGGGAATCAATAGTCGTGGGGGTCGTGGCTACTCATCTATGGTCGGCTGGGTTCAGGTGATCAGACTGCCATCCGTTGCCATTGCTGGATCTTGTCATTCTCAAATGCCTTGGGCTCCTCCGAAATGAAAGTTATCTTTTTTCAAGAAGTTATTACGAATTTCTGTGAGGGGAAAATATAAAAAATTAGCACAAACTGAGAGTAACATAGGAAGCTGCAACCAGACCATCCGGAAGCTTCCAAAGTCGACAACAATAAAAATATTTCATTTTTACCTGCCCATTTAGAATACGAACAGCGTAGCCTTTTCGTTACATCAACTATAGCATCCATTTGCTTGTTAAAGATTGCGAATTTCGCCCGCATCACTTATAGAGCCAGCAGACAATGAAACGCCCAGATTTAGAAATGGACTTGGTAATTAAACATTCCATTACTTCAGAGTTATTTCTTTCATAAATTCAATAACACACTTTGTTACTATTGAAATTTAATTGCTGGGATTATATATAACTGTGTAGTTGTTTTTGGCGTTATATTGCCACTTTCGCTATTTTCATTCCAATGCCAAACTTTGCTTTTATGGTATCCAAGTTCAAAAACTTTTGCTGCAGCGCAGCTTCCTGTAAGAAATTAGTCAGTTCTAGTTGTGTCAGCTACTTTTTCTAAAACAGAAAGGGCTAATATGTTAAAAGGTGTATCTTTTGTAGAAGCTTCGAAAACGGCGGCATTTCAATTTAATGGTTCTTGGGGGGGAAAGTTTCTCAAAATTTTAATGTCAAGTATTGACGCGAAAAGTGTGGAGATTGACGTTCTTACGACATATTTCAAATTTCGAACTTTAAAAGAGTTTCCTGAAATTTTTAATGACCACGTTTATTTTCATTACGATATGAAAACACCTTTAAATATGTATACCCGCTCCTTTTCTAACAGCTCTAGTTTCCTACAACGACGGGGATCTTTTTCCACTAAAGGATCCATATTAAATAACGGTTTTTTTTTATTATTCAAATGCGAAAATCGCGGCGAAAAATTGGTATTTAAATTAAAATTAGCAGTCATACTCTGACTATCCACCGGTCGTCAAAGAACCCTAATGCCTTCTTCTTTTCATCTTTGTAGCAAAGTTGGTATCTGGAAACAGTAAATAAAACGTTGCAATACGTTGCAGGGAAACAGATTTCGACCGGATTCCTTGACGATGCCCCTGAATTCGGGACCAAACATTTAAATCAGGCATCCACAAAACATTTAAGTCAGGCATCCACTGAACACCTAAACCAATCAAATTCTCATATCTTCTCCATCTCAAAATTATCCAACTATGTACTACTAAATATCCACAATGCAACAAAACCCTAAATATCATTTCTATTAGACACAGGAGCAGACATCAGCCTCGGTAAAGCACACCTTTTCGAACACTACCCACTAAACAATTCAGAATCTATTAACCTAACAGGAATAACCAACGAATGTATAGAATGTATAGAAACATTGGGAACAACACATTGAAATATTAATCTAGGTAACGGAACATAAAATACAATTAGTAGACCAAGACCAAGACTAATACAAACCGATGGAATTATAGGAAGAGATTTCATGCAGAGATTGCATGTAACATAAATTATAAAAATTTCTCTCTTACAATTAATACACATGATGACTAAATTTAGCTCCCCATATACGACGAAATATTTAATAAGAGCAACATATTTCTTCCCCCAAGATGCGAAATCATAGTCGCCCTAGATATCAAAATGGACAGCGACACTTTAGTACTACACGAAGAAATAGAAAAATGAAAATTTTTACCCAATTCAATAATACCAAAAAATGGACAAAAACACTTTAAAATATTGAATACAGTAGATAAAGAAAGCACAATGCAACATCTACATATCAACACCGAACCACTCAACACCCATGAAATTATACAAAACACCAATATTCACTCTCAAAATAATGAACAACGATTCCAACAAATATTACAATCCATAAAACTAGACATCGTTAACAACTCTCAAAAACAAGAATTCATAAAAATCTTCAAAAAATTTGAAACAGTATTCCATCTAGAAAATGAACCACTCAATCCACCTAATTTTTACACACAAAACATAGAAACAAAGGACAATACACCAGTGTATATAAAAACTATAAATTACTCCACATAAAATTGACACCATACATACTCAGGTAAAAGAATTATTACAACAAAACATTATAGAACCCTTAATTAGCCCCTACAACTCACCACTCTTACTAGTATCCAAAAAAAATCAGACAGACGTAAAAAATGTCGACTAGCAAGTGACTACAGAAAACTAAACGAAAAAATAGTAAACGACAAATTCTCCCTTACAAGATTAGAAGACACCCTAGATAAACTAGGACGAGTAAAATATTTCTCCGCCTTGGCCATGAGAAACTCATTTCATCAAATAAAACTTAACAAAACCTCGCGACCTTTAACCGCCTTTTCAACACCAAACGGACATTATCAGTGCACGAGACTTCCATTCGAACTAAAAATTTCGTCCAACAGATCTGAAGTAACCTATTTAGGACACCTAATAACACCCAACGCCGTAAAACCAGATCCCGCCAAGTACGAAACAATTAAAAGCTACCCCCAACCCAAAAATACGGACGAAGTAAGAAGATTTGTAGCATTTTGCAACTATTACAGGAAATTTATAAGACTTTGCTAACATAGCACAACCACTAAACGATCTCCTCAAAAAAGGAAAAGACTTTGACTGGACAAACCAATGTAATCAGGCATTCCTAGAACTCAAAAACAAACTAATGTCCCCACCCATATTACTATATCCAAATTTCGATAAATCCCTCATTTTAACAACTGATGCATCTAATTACGTCTTAGGAGCAGTACTGTCACAAGAAGAAATAGGTCAAGGCTTACCCATCGCATACGCAAGCAAATCCCTAAACAAACATGAAAAAAACAAACCAATTATAGAAAAAGAATTACTCGCAATCCACTTTGGAATAACGCATTTCAGACCCTAAATATTCGGCAAAAAATTCACAGTGATAACTGATCGCAGACCACTAGTAGCACTATTCTCTCACAAAAACCCCACCTCAAAATTAACCAGAATAAGAATAGAATTATCGGACTACGATTTGAACATAATTTATAAAAAAGGTTCAAGCAACACTAGCGCTGACGCCTTATCAAGGATAAATATAAATTCTGATATATTAAAAGAGATGATTTCAATATCCAGAGAAGGAGACCAAGAACGGATAAAAAAGACACTAGTAATAACCAGAAGCAAATCGGGGAAAGAAAACACGCACAATGAACAACTAAATATGTGGGAATGCACGTCAATAAATGATATCAAGAACACAAGAAAATTAGAATTCAAATTCGAAAGCGGTATAAAAGATATGATAATTGGAAATGTAAAAGAATTAAACTGCATACGTGTGAGATGCAATGAATATCCAGACCATTTCGATGCGCTCTTGGAAAAATTTACATCAAAACTGAACAAGTTAAATTTCTTAGACTATGCATTAAGTCTACACGATGATATATTTAAACACATATCCAAAGAGATATTAAAGGAAAAATTCAACAATATTAAAAGAAACCGCAAAAGTTCTCAACCCCCTACCACCACGAAACATTAGGTACAGTTGAAAGAAACCACAGAATTCTTAACGAATACTTTTTAGCCTTCACAACAAACAATGATTGGGATAAACGGATACCATACTACACTTTCTTATACAACACTACCCCTCATGTAGAAACACAATATACACCTTTCGAACTAATATATGGAAAATTGCCATACATGTCCAACGAAAAAATATTAAATTCAAATCCTACATACAACTCAGAAAACTACATAAATGAGCTAAAAACAAAGTTAAAATACTCTTTAGAAAAAGCTAAAAGGTTTTTAGAAAAAGCAAAAGTAGCAAGAACACAACTATCAGAAGAACGTTACACGAATGCAATCGATATAAACATAGGAGAACGAATCTTATTAAAGAAACAAAACAGGAAAAGATTAGATAAATCCTATGAAGGACCCTATGAAGTAATAGATATCAAAGAACTCTATGTCACAATACAAATTAAAGATAAGCTAAAAACTGTACATAAAAATTTAATTAAGAGATACAATACAATAGATGTAAACCAAATTTATTTAAGAAAAATTAGCAATAAATTATGTGAACTAGGGCAAATATTAGTTTTATAATGACTAACACATCACAATTTCGGAAAAGCGAACGATCCAAAGTTTAGAAAAGTTAATTTAATGCGAAATATGTGCTAAGGAAAGGGAAAACTTTAAGAAAATTTCGATAGATATATTTTATGAGTTCGCCATGGCTACGAAAGAATTAATTAGGCTATATGCGATCATTCTAAAGCAAAGCCCGGCAGCCTATGAGCCGACCACCCTAATTTGTAATGCTCCACCTTAAGTCCGAAAATAAAGTATTTTATACCAAGGTATAAAAAAACAAATTGAAAATCGATACTAAAACAACAACATTGCAGTTCGATTACCATGGATCTTATACACGTAAGGGCTAGCCTCAAAACACGGCACATTCTTTCGAGATGAGAATCGAAAATTGTCTCAGGGGTGAAAGAAAGTAGTACACAATACGTTGATTAGCATTTTCGACAATAAAAAAATTGGCCGAACTAATTTGTACTCACTCCCAACATATATTACTAAAATCAAAAAAGTTTAAGATATTAAGAGCTTCATTATAAAATTCTTTTGAATAGTCCGTCAATCACATCTGGGGATACTGCAAAAGCAAAAAGGGATGCTCCGCATGACCTGCATCAGAATTTCCCTTTTTTGCACTATTATACGAAAGATATTTTTCATTATTGCAGAACTTCTAGGATTTCGGTTGATTGCTCTGCATTTCACTTCAATTATTCATATTGAACTCAGATTTTTGAAGATAGCTTTCGTTCCTATTAAGAAAGAATTCTTTTACAGTAAGAAATTTCAAAATCTTTTAAAGCTACTGTAAACTTGATGGATCACAGCAGCGTATAGTTCAAGCAATTCTTGCGAAAAACTAAAATAAACCATTAGACTGAAAAAGATAATATGCAATGTTTTAAAAAACAAAATTTTTTTGCCAAAAATATCACGATTTATGTTTTGTTTTCTGTGTTTTCGTAGATTTATTATAAAAGGTAATACCACATGCCTTCACATTATGTCCTGTTTGGAAAAACATATTTCCGCACTTCTGGGTTTTACACAAATGAAATGGAAATGACCCAAATCCGTCGAAGGATACGCTCGCAGTATTGCATAATAATTCAGAACAACTCTCTGTCCAAAAACCAAAAAAGATTTTTTGCTCATCCTTATATACACTTTGTCTACTTTTTACGCCAATAAAACCCAGAAGTATATAAAATACGTCTTTTGAAATTTTGTTGACGTCCGTTACGAATTTATACTATTTTCAATAATTCGATTATAAAGATTATAAAAATGCTTTAAAGTTATCTGTTAAAGTGTTCTGATTTTCCTTTTTTTTCTTTTACTCTTTTCAGGACATATTCAGATTTATATACATTTATATATTATGCTTTGGCTAGCGATAGTATACGGAACGAAATTCGTTCGCTTCGCAATTTGGAAACATCTATTTTTAACCCGTTCATATTGTTAGCATACAATGGGATCAACTTTTACAAGCTGTTGATTTCCTTGTTCGTTCAGTTAAATAGCTTTTTCCATTATTGCGAGAAAAGCAAACAGAAAAAACTTAAGCAAAAAACTGATCAGATAATGGCTTAAGAAATTTCTCGAAGCGTTGGAAATACGCTGCCATTAGCTGTTTTTTTTTTTGTAAGTGTTAGACAAATATATCACGAGTTATCGACAAGCATGCGAAAGAAGTAAAGAACAAGAAGAAGAAGGAAACTATTCTTGGAAATTACACGTAGCAACGAGCAGAAAAGCTTTCCGCATAATTTAAAAAAGAAATGGCTAATACAACAACAAAAATGAGCAAGCATGTACAAGCACACTTGTTATATGCCGCTATTTTTTTGTGAAATCAGACGTATTTATGTAAGCTGCACCTAGAACATTGATTATATTATTACTAGATCAGTAGTAAAGAGCTTTTCAACGGGTTTCCATGAATTTCTTTAAATACCATATACATTTGTTCATGCTGGGCGTGGCAAATTGTTTTTTTTTGTGGGATAGGAAACTTGTACAATTCGTCGCTACACAAAGTGGAAAAATCGAAATTAATCGGAGCTAACTGAAACTTTGACAACTTTATGGTCATGCAGGACTTTGCCCTTAGAGGAATCAACGTAGTACCTTTTTTGGTTTAAAGGATTTTAAATTTGCTTTCACAAGCTTACAGCATGGTCCAGTTGAAACTACAACATACATATTAGCAAGTAAGGTTAGCAAGCAAAATATTTTAGCATTCTTTCTTAGAGTTTGGATCATTTTCTTTAAGTCATATTTTTTTTATGAACAGCTGTCGCATGTATAAAAATTTTATTATTGAAAATGGTTCAGATCGGATCAGTGACGTCATTATTTGAATTGGTGTGGAATAATTAAGGGGGCCGTAGCTTACAATATTGTTGACTTATTTGAGATTAAATTTATCTATCTAAATAAATTTTCAGAGTTCGCACTCGTGGTTTAACGAGTGAACAGATTCGGATAATTGAATCGATTCTGCTATTAACTTCTGTGATCAATACCTGGATAAGGAAAAGATCGTACGAGCGGAACTCTGCGCATTCGATATTTCTTGCCGAATGTATGTCATAGTTTAAATAAAATTAGATTAAGGTGTGCAAGATTTTTGAATCATTTTTGTTTTTTTTTTTAACTTTTAACAATTTTTGTTGCAAATATACTTTGCATTATTTAAACAAAGAGCAAATCGCATTTTCCATTTCTAATATATAAACTCATTGGCCTGTTTATGTCAGAAGCATTTAATGATTCCAGGGCCCCTTTATGTTGTAAATGCCCTTTCACAATATCTGCAAAAATCTCATTTCGCCATCATTTATATCTACATATTAGCCACAAGCAAACGGAGAAGCGATGCTTTTGAGGACTTTTGAAAAGACCCGCTGGACAGCGAAGAACAAAGCGTAGATTTTGTTCATCTTCATTTAAACCACGTCGTAAAGCGAAAGCGTAATCTAAATAATCTCTCAAATTTTATGTCTTTGTGAACAAAGGAAATAATTCTTAATTTCTTTATTCACTAACCTTCAAGGGTAAAGTTCAATTTGTTATAAGCAAGTAAATCTGGTTCGTTCTATGTTTCAAACCGATAATTTAAAAGATTTTCTATTCCAAAGCGATCTGCATGAATATGACATAACTATTAAAAAGCCGATTAATCGACCTACTTTTTACATACTGTGATAACGTTTGACTACTTGATAGCTCAAATCCCACCGAAAGTAATTATGAGCTGGATTTTTTGCAAAAAGATCCCATAAGCTCAAAGACAGGCATCAAATGCATCTCATCCAAATCATCCAAGAAACGATCTAAGACGTAAAAATTATATTGTGCTTGACCACTTTGATTAAATTGCATAAATTTGATTAATTCGAGCATCCAGTGAATGCGTATGTGCGTTATGGCACCATCAGGCAGAGATGATATTAGGAATAAATTTATTTGCATTGCTTCGAAAAGGAGAGATGCTTTAATATCGTCGTGTCTAAGCTTATCAGCCCGACATAGACTGTTGTTATAAACGTACCAGACAATAGTCAGGAGCGAAAATACAAAGCATGCTTAAGACACTTTATGTTTAACGAATCGTTTGAGCAGCATAAAAACGAATGTATCGAACTAAGATTAGTGAAACTTATTAAGGAAGTCAATAACATAAACTCTTCGGTGCGCTTGGATATATCACCCTATGAGTTCATAAGACGAATGATATTTGCTTTGCGTAAAATATGCGAATGGTTAATGTCGTATCGCAGCGATATAACGTTACCTGATCTACCTCAATACACTCAAGTACGACAAACAAGTACGAAAAGTCAAACAAATAGTGACCACTGGAGTTGCTAGTCGAGACTCTTGCCTCAGGCGGATCATATGAGAATAAATTGAATGAATAAAGCGAACGTACGCATTGGGACCTTTTGAATACTAAAATTTACGTTAGGCATCACGAAACCACAATTGGTTCCAATGGTAGCGTAGTTTCCATAGCTGCTTGGAGGTAAATCTTAAGTAAATTGTTGAATTTGTATGTGTATAATTTTTTTATTTGTCAATTAAAAAGTTTAGTTAATTGTTTATTAGTTAATATTTAGAAACGAAGCAGAAAGTAGTTTCTGAAAGTCCAGCCCGTCTTGTTAAATTATTACTCATTTTGTTAAATTTATTATAAAATTGGTTTAATTTTACTGACTCGGTTCCGCGCAGAATTAAAACCGCTTCTTTTGGCAATTAAAATGAATAAATAAATCATTGCGCCTTGTTATCAACCATATTGATTTTTTTTTTGATTTTTTTGATATAATTTTATTTACAGGCCGCCGTAAAAACTAAATTACCATTATTACCATTACCACATTGCATAAGTTTTATGCATAAACATACGAAATATTTAAGAAAATTGAAAATTAAAAAATCGAATGCAGTAAAAATTAATACATCAAGTAAATGAAATAATATAAAAATTACAAATAACTTATCATTTTGTTTTTTTTTTCATAACTTATGTAGCACTCAAAAGTATGCTTCAGAGACCCTATAAAGTATATATACTTCTGAAATTCTGAGTTGATTTAGCCATGTCGGTCCGTCTATGTGCCTGTGTAGTGTTTGTTGTTCGCACTCTGCTGGTCGTAAAAATGAAGATATCATCTTTAAATTTGGTTTTTTTGCACGCAAGTTGGTATTGAAAATGGGCTATGTTAGTCGGAGCACAAGCCCGCAGCGGAGCATAAATTGAACGCAACTCCTCTTTTCTTAAAAAAAATTTGTAGGTTTTTGCTCGTTACTCAGGCATTATGAAAGTTAGAAGGTTGAAATTTTCCAAACTTACACGAAACACTCTACTCTTTACATGCAAAAATCGAAAAAATCGGCCATGCCCACGGAAAGTTACAATTGCTTAAATTTTATTCTTGTCATTTTTTTTGAGGTTTTATGCTTATTTATCATAATGACAATCAAAACAGAATGTTTAAAACTATTTTGTACATTCCTCGAACGAATATATATTATCTGCCTAAAAATGGGTTAATTCTAAAATGAAGGCAGTAGACACCGCGATCTGGTGGATTAAGTTTTTCTTAATAATACCAGCGATATGGGTAAAAGAACTTAAAGAGTAGAATACGAAAAGCATTGTGGTGGGTATGCGAGGAATATTCGGCCCCCGCAGAGTATAACTTTTTTTTTTGTTTAATTAATATGGAATTTTAATTTCAAAAATGAGATTTATTTAATGAGGAGGATAAACTGCTGTATATTTTTAAACAATCCTTTTCTTTTGATGACTTAAATAATCCCTTAAACACGACAAGCCATAGATACGGCAAAATTTTAGGCGATCAAAAAGTTTGATTTTTTCACGTAATTGCTTACCAGTACACAGACAGTTAAAATTTAACTGCTTTTTTTCTTGAAAGACGGTTTTTGAAACACGACAAACAGCATAATTTTTTCGTAACATTTTTTATTTTTTTCATTAAAAGGAGGAGTACGCTTTGAACTGGCAAAGCGGGCAGTATTATTGATGTTGATCGTAGGCGAAGTTGAAAAATTAATAAATAAAATGAAAGCTTCTGAACTCATTTAAAGAAAAATATCAAGAGATAAATTTCTTGTTATTCAAAGCCAGGTGCAGCTGAGCTTACCCCAGCACCAGAGAATGGGCAAAAGCCCTCACAAGCGTCGCCCAAGCAGGGACTTTCTCACCGAAAATAAGTAAATTAAATTCAAAAAAAGAAAAAGTAACATAATGCCTTGGTAGTTGAAAAATACCAAAAACGCTTGCTTTTGTTCTATGAAACCTATGTTGAAAAGAGCGACAAAAAAAATGGAAAAAATAAATAAAATGACTAAAAATATTATTTAGAGAAAATCCATAGTTCTTATATGCTGAAATCCACATAAGGATCTCTTACCGTACATAAAGTTATTTGTGCGCAAAGTTTTAAGGTAGAAAAAAAGACTTGCAAGGGTTACATCCTAAGAGGCATAGTTCTCCAAACGTAACTCAAAGAGTTATCGGTGGTAGGAACCATGGCTGACCCAGAGAAGCAGTAGCTCGAACGTCGTCCCGAAAGCCGAAGCACTTAGAGTGTCAACATCAGAAATAACTGTAAAGTATGGGTGATACAATGAGCTGGAAAGGTATCGACGGGGAAGAAGAGAAATATATTCACTAAATTATGTTAAATGAGAAAAGATAAAGGACAATAAATAGATTAGAAAACATATAAAGACGCGTGTATATGTACATTGGTAAGTCATGTATAGACTAGTGCTATTGTTACGGAAATCATAAATCTAGATTCATTCCAACTAATTGATTTTCCCAGAAAACAAATTTCCGAAAGAAGGAAAAAGCAAACGCGAATTCATGGCGCATCATGCAGCTGCCGACCGACGAAAAAGATTAGCGGAAAACTCATCAATTATGCTAATTTGCTTATATAAGCAGAATATTTGAGCAGAAAAAGAAAATTAGAGCCCAGAAGAAAGTTTCAGTTAAGAAACTTGTCAAACTAAGTAGGCTCTAAATAATCCCACCCTTAAAGAAATTGATTGTAAATTTAGTGATACGAACCGTATCAATAAAATCATTTTAGTAACACTATTACGCATACAAATGTATATACAAGGGTATACTTTTATATGTGCCGCCTATGCGTAATAAGGATAGTGACAGATAAATGAATGTGAAAAGAAAAGATATCCGAAGAACACTGGCTGGCAAACAACAACAATTAATGCATTGCTACGTTTTTTGTAGCATTGTAGAGATGTTTTTTCACCACGTTCTTCCAGGCATCCAAGGAAAGATAACATACCGTAAGAAACTTATCTCAGTAAATATTGATATGCCAGCAAACACGTCTTAATGCGGTAAACAGAATATCGTGAAAATAGACAGCTTATAATAGAAACGGTAACTGAAATGGAGCATTCATTTGACCGACGAACTTGAGATTTCCATTCCATTCTACATAACCTCGTTACGAGTGCTTTAAACTCCCAAAAAAAGTGTTGAGGGACGAAGTTAAAAAAGCTTTTCCTGCTTCCGATAACCGTATTATAATTTTCGCAAAGCGCGATCCTCGAAATCGAACAGTTCGTAGATGCATATTAGTTGCCGATCTACCCGAAGAATAGCTCGGGAATGTGCTCAGAAAAGTTAATTTAGAGATAAGCAAAGACTTTGCTTTTGTCCATCAAAGTTGGGGGAAACAAGGCGCAGAAAAGTGAACAAACATACTGTGGAACGATTAAACAAAAAAAAGTCTGTCTAGACACGAAGTGGAAAGAATGGCACTCCGGCCAAAAGGAAAAGAATTCTATTATTTTTTATAATTGGATTACTAAAAAACTACGAAGCATGCCGCAGCATATCTAGTGGTATAGGGCTGTTTTTCTTAGAAGCGTACCGGTTCGATGCATCTCAGAGAAGGGACTATGTACAGATTTGTATGCAAAAACTTTTTGAAAACTGCAATGCTGCCGTATGCCAAAAAAATTCGCCCTTGCTTTGGAAATTTTAGCAGGATAATGATCTCAACCTTTCAGGGAAAGAGAGCTTGCGTCGAAAACACTTAGCCTTTTAGCTGCTACACTTCCAGCGGTACATTGTCTTTTCCTCAACCGCCAGATGCATGATGCTGCCTTACCTTTTGACACTGCCATGTAAGTACTAATAAATACGCACTGCATTTCTACATTTAAGCAATTCAATTTTTCGTCTATAGATTTCCCTTCATATAATTAATTGCATCCGGCCGACGTTTTATTTTTGTATATGTAAAAATTAACCAAAAATATCCAAAAAATTGTAAAAATCGGACGGCAGGTCTCTAAAAATGGACAAAAACTAGTCAGAATGTGTTTGAGGGAAAATAAATATGTTTTTTGATACAATTAAAGAAAAGATTTAAAAAATTCTCACCAAGAAATTGTCATTTTCTTTATATTTCAGCGTGAAGTTTTTTACTCAAACCACCTGTAAGATTATTTGTAAAAACAGCCTCGAGCAATTTAAGCAATGAGAAGCAGACACAATAAGAAAGTGCGGAGAATAGAGAGAACACAGAGTTGCTTGTAACAAATAAGAAAAATAGTCAAAAAGTTGCAACGCTCGTTTCCAATGACAACTTGTCATTCTTTAATTGTTCGAGTTGTCGTTTATTACAGGTCACCAGTTCACTTGAGATGGTAATTTCCAGCTGAACGCTAGATAAAACAATGGAAATAAATTACTTTTTTTTTCCTTTTTGTTAAGATATTTAGCAAAGTATTAAACAACATTTATACACAACCAGAAAATGTCTTGTCGTTTCGAAAATATTTTCTTTACTAATGTCTTGTTTGCCTTGGAGCGATAACGTCTAGACATCAACTCGTTGACGCGGTTAATCTAATTATAATTAAATAGAAACTTGAAAAATATTTAAATAAATCTTATTAGAATACGATTTGGAAAGTTCGTAAATGAACTCGCACTTTGAAAGTCTACTTTTAAGTCAATGGATATTCTTTTATGGAATAAATATTAACGGTGATCCATAAGTTGATTTGAGCTACTGATTATATTTTTAACAAAAGAAAAAATAAATAGAGCGAAAGAGAAAACCTTATCCTTTTTTTACATACCTTGCTTGGGCGACCCTATATAATATTCAATTGATCAAGAGAGAGGGGTAAGCGACTTTTAAACAACACAAAATAAATCTGCTTTATATTACCCCCTTTTCACAAACTTTTCGGTATAGGATCGGTTATATCGCCTAAGGAATAAACAACCTTTTCAACCCTATGCGTTGATTGCAACTGCTCCAAGTCGGACATCAATACCAACAATTTACTCTCCTTTATAAGCGATAACAATTTCTCTCAATAATTTAACATATTTTAGACGAACATTTTGTAATCTTTCAATTTTTTTCATTTAATTATCGATTCTATTCACAGTTAAGTTCGCAATTGTTAACAAATTTGTTAATTTTCTTTCTACTTTCTGATAATTCTTGTACACAAACAGACATGACTTCGCGGAACACTTGCTCTCAATGAGTTCTGACCACTCTTTGCACATAGTTGTACTTGGCGTGACTGCGAGGAACGCTTTCTCTCAATGATTTCTTATAAATTTGCGCGGAACACTTTCTAAAATTTAACATATTTTAAATGGCTTGTACAAAACACACAATACTGTGGTCACGTAGAAACGTAAGACAGGGAGAACCTTTGCTAGCAAATGCGTCTATGGCGTTCCAGGCTGCTGCACTGCCGATCATTACGTTCGTGATCTCGTTAAGTGGCACTTGAGGCCGCCCGTTCTCAAAATGGCGGTGTATGTATCTTCGGATGGTCAGATTCGTAGCAACGTGAAGATCAATGTCAATGTCATGGTCAATAATTATCAATGTCGGTTAAGAATGTTTGATGCTGGTGATTATGACAGGCTTCGAAGTTGACCCAAAATTAAGTATTCAAGGATTATCGAGAAGTCTTGAGCCCACACCGTTCACTATATAAAGGCATCTGCATGAAGTTGGGGAGGCAATTAGCTAAGGGTGGAATATTTGTCAAGCAACATTAATTTTTTAGAAGAATCGTTACGGGAGGTGAAAAAATAGATTGTCTGTATTATTAAAAAGCGTTTCAAGCAATGGCTTTCTGTTCCACCTACTGAGGCTTACGATCGCCTGATCTGAATACGGATAAGATGGGTGCTTCTAGAGCCTCATAATAATTAAATATGTAACGTTTCGGAAACTCAACCTATACACGGATGTTGTCGTCTAATTCTTACCATTTTTCGCATGTTTTCCGGCCTGGCTCGTCGGATGGGGGTGTCCAAGTATAGGATATAGAGACACGTAATAGGTACTTGCCTCGCTACGATATTCCATTATTTTAAAATAAAACATGCTTACTATGAAATCTTGAAAAAAAAGCTTTTGACTAATCTAATCCATGCCCTGACCACTTTGCTTCTAGCTCGCTTCTCCGGCATCCACCGGAAGTCTTACCAATATGTTACCTTCTAATAAGAACACATTTCTTTTCTCTCCTTCTAAGAGCTAAAAGGCTACCAACCCCACACACAGTGAACAACGATCAACCCCCACATACAGCGAACAACAATCAAATGTAGTAGATTACGACGAGGCACCTTCGACATCCACCAGATCAATGCAGGCGTTGCAAAGATGGCAGCAGCAAAACCCTACAGCGGATACAATATACAGCGCACAACGAACAACCCCCAGTTACAGTGAACAACGATCAACCCCAACCCCCACATATACAGCGAACAACGATCAGTCGATTGACTCCTCACAACAAAATAGTAACACTCCAGATCGACGAAGTGTTTACCAGCCTACAAACAAAATATTTAGATGATGAAGATAGGCTTATCGAATGCGGCTATGATGAGGGAAGCAAAGAAAAAATATACAGGACTGTATTTGTGATAGCACACTTCTCGGCACATATGCCGCCATCAAGTGGAAAGAAGGCTCAAAATTATTAGATGACTTGGCGGCGGACATAGGATTCGATGTTAAGGCAGTGGTTACCGATCGATCCTCGCAAAATAGAAAGATGATGGAATGCTTCAACAATGGCATCTATCGCAAAAAAGACAAGGAGGGACGAATAATGAAATTCCGCCTGATTTACGATTATATCCACCTCGCAAAAGCCTTCTATAAAAATATGGAACAAAACAAGCTCTACGACTGCCATATCTCTGCAAATTTAAAAAACCTTATTTTGAAAGCCTAAACAAAGCAATATGCGACTATTGGGTAGATAGAGGTGCAGTACCGTCGGTCGTGCATCCTACTGATTTCCCCGAATTCATCGCCTACTACGCCGACGCGACGTCAGCGTTCATAAAAACGGCTACGAACAGAAATATAATCAGAGGTCCCATGGTGGAACGGACATACAAATATATAAAGGCGTCAACAAGATTTATAAACGTCTTCCATAGAAAAATCATCAACACATCCACTTGGGGGAAGCTGAAAGGAGCCTACAAATTTTTTAAAAAATGCTTAGCCGCAACTCTGCTGTCCATTGAAACAAGATTCACCATATTCAACTTCATCAAAATTATAGAAAAGATACTACGGGCTGACCCTGACATTTCGATTGCAGGGTACAGGATAAGCTAAGATATGGTTTGCATGCAATATCGCTCCGACTTATAGGAAAAGAACAAGGCCGCAACCCGAGATCGAACATCTGGCGCAGCGATTAATGAGGAAACAGAGAAAACATTGGAGGCAAGAACATAAAACCGGCGACTACGACCTCGTCGAAACATTGGACTACCGAATCCCAAAACAGGCCGAACAAGAGTTTCGGCCAGTCGGCCTGGATGGCGTAGCATACAAAAATGTAAGAGCTTGCCGACGAAGGCCACAGCATACCGGATATTTCAGGCTCATGACGGGGTGTGCTGTAGGCAGATACATAAGGGATGAAATAAAATGCCAAGCATGCTTAAATGTAATGACAATCACCAAAAAAAGCGCATGCAAAAGAGTAAACGGCCCAATTATTACAAAAAATAAATTTGCGACGAATATATGCCTGACAGAAATCTTGGGAAGAATATCCAAGTAACTGCCTTACAAAAACTGCCATTCTTCAAAACGGAAGAATGCTGCGCCAATGGCGTAGAGCACCGGAGAAACCTACTGAGTTATATAATACGCTACGCGGCGAAAACTGGCTAGAAGAGTCGGTGTGCAACGTTTCCAAGAATGATGCATATATTAAATTACTATAATTAGTATAATTGTAAAATATCTATATATACGTATATAATGGTGTAGGCCCAGAGGGGAGCCTGCCATTTAAAACAATTGGCAACGCGAGGGCATGGTACCTCAACGATGGTGTGGAAAACCGTGAGAAGAATTTTATGGTATATTTAGCTACTTGTACCAATTGAGTTAAAAATGCGTATGGGCTTACCCTTAGTTAAGAGCAGGATCTGAATTGTCATCAATGCTATAACATTTGTTCGTTGCATACATCGATTAAATGTATTCAATCAGAATATTCGAATATCAAAACTAATGTTCCATCTACTGAGGCTTACGATCGCCTAATCTGAATACGGATAAGATGGGTGCTTCTACATCTTAAGCGCTAAAGGGCTACCGTTCAAATGTTACCACACCCTTTTGCTGACTCGTGCATGAATCGATTAGTAAGCATGCAACCAAATGTTTGTTACTTAGCAGAGCTTCTTCCATTACAAATAACAGAAACACTCAAATTTTTCTCACATTTTAATGGTTTGTATTTTAAATAAAATGTTGGGACATCTTGTCATTTAGTGTGTAAATTCAAATTTTACGGCACACGTTTTACTTAATAATTTACTTGGTTTCGCAATTTGAAAACTTTCTGCTGAAACGACAAAAAGTTTGCAAATCATATAAATTCTATCGAGCGGAATATTTGTGTTGGAAGTACACTTTGGCTTTGTACTTTCCTACAAAGTTTCTTCCGGTCTCTCAAGCATCTACCAGCAATTTACTTTTAATATATCGCAGCTTTTACTTATAACCTATGCATTTGTAGCAAGAAAATCTTAAAGAAAAGCCAAGAACAATGAAAGTTAAAATTTTTGTTCCACATTTCGAATCAAATTCGTGTGTGTTGAATGCCGTTTTCCTTTTCCTTTATTTTATTGCTTCTTTCCATGTAGCTGTTTTGGCTGGCAGCAGACGTTGATCGCATTAGGTGCAATGTGAAATTTTTGTATTGGGTTCACCTCATAAATACTGAGGTTTTCTCCAAGTAAAATTTGGAATTGATATCACCATTCCCCTTTCCTCGATTTTGCTGGACTTTCAATTATTACATATATGCTTTTAGCTCAACACAGATTGTGTTTAATTAAGTAATTTTTTATGCGAATAATTTGTGGATCTTGGTGGAATAGGGTTCAGTTTACGGTCTTTGCATCACGTGAGTCGAAAAAACTTTGTCTCCTTCAAATTAGACATTTTTATGCAGGTTATAATCAAATCTGTCATATTCTGGTAGGAATCGGTAGTAAATGATGTTCTGATTATCTCATTATTTTGCCAGGAAAACAAGTATAACCATAAAAAAAAAAATTAAACGATGGTTTAACCTGCAGTACTTTCATAAATCGTGGCAATGTGATACTATAAGTATCGAATAGTATTCCACTTTCGGTGGAAGAGTTTACCAAAATTGTTAGCGGAGTCAGATATGCTCTCTAAAACTTGAGAAAGACAATATCTTTTAATCAGGAAAAATAAGAAATACAAGCGATCGCTTAACCAACGGGATGACCCAATTGTTTAGAACTGTTTAAGATTGTTTAATGACATTTTATATATTTTTGATCCGGAATTTCGCTATTTTTTCAAAATGTTTACAACTGTTCACAACTGTTTAAGGCGGTTTAATGACATTTTATATACTTTCGATCCGGTATTTCGCTATTTTAACAAAGTGTTTACAACTGTTTACAACTGTTTAAGATTGTTTAACACTGTTTAAGACTGTTTAATGACATTTTATATACTTTCGATCCGGAATTTCGCTATTTTAACAAAGTGTTTACAACTGTTTATAATACGTATCACGTAACTATTGCCATATATTAAGTGTAAGTAATATTTATATTGAGACGTATTATTCATTACTTTGCGTTTTGAAATGTAAATCAAAAAAAAAATTAATAAAGCTGTGAAGGAAAAAATGCAAATTGTTGTGCAATTGCCTGCTTGTCTACCTATTGAATAAAGGACTTCTAGCGGATTTTATAAATTCTTGAGAACATACATATGTCTTTACTAGGAATACACATGACCTTATAGAACAAATGCGTATTTATTTTAAAATGTTTAGCGAATGTTGAAAAACAACGCTAGTCCACACACATATACAGTGACTCGCCAGAAACTTCGAGAGCTTGATTGGGAAGTTTTAATGTATCCGCCATACAGTCCGGACTTGGCACCAAGCGATTATCATCTCTTTCTTGCATTGCAAAATTTCTTTAATGATAAAAAATTGGAATCTAGGGAGGATTGTGAAAATCGACTATTAGAGTTTTTTGCAAATAGAGACCAGAACTTTTATGAGAGAGGCATTTTGAAGTTACTTTTAAAACGGCAATAAATCATACAACAAAACGGTGCACATTTGACCCAAATCGGACAATCCGAAGCATGTTAAATAAAGTTCATATAAAAATAATGGATTTCTTTTTACCCAACCTAATATAAACCTAGGCTCCGGCAACTCTGGATCTGTAAAAGCATTATTTACTTCCATACACTTTGTTGAGAGCTTCTGTACCGTCCTTCTGGCTGCTGAAACCTTTCGACAAACTGACCGCATCCAACTGCCTCGGTTGTGGGTATAAATACACAATAATAAGTTTAATCCTGCAAGTAAGTTCTGTGTTTTTATGAATTCCACTAGAATTACGACTCATACATTAGTAAGAACTTTCTCAATAAACTTGAACTTGGGAGTCTTATTACCAAAGAAGACTTCTTAAATTTTGGGCACAGGACCTCACTCCACTCAAGCAATGTATGAGTGTTTATACGCTGGTATATTTATTTATAATTATTACAAATAATTACGTATGTGTGGTTGTATACTTATATAGGTCCATTTGAATTTTTTATGGTTGACTAAACCATGAGGTGTCAACCTCATCACCAATTATGCATAAAAGTTGGACGACCGACGAACGGAGGTGTACCCACCCCTTCAAGCCAACAGTTACCTCTTGACAAATAATTACGCAGTGCAGCTCTAGTTGATCAAATCGAATATTACATGAGAAGTCGACTTGTAAGTCTTACCAATGAAAGAAACTCGATCATTCTTTCATGGAGGAAATGTTAATTCTAACATTTGTGCAAAATAAAAAGTTCGTATTCCTTTTATTATTGAAAATATTTTTTCTCTCTTACCTCAATTCTTGTTCTTTCTGAAATGTACTTTGAAGAAGTATGATTTATCCTGTTAACCGGTTATAGGGTAAGTAGGACAAAAACTGTCCCATTTTGTAAAAACTAGGAGTTCGTCACAAATTACTCTATGACAAAGCGTTTTTTTTCCAATCTGTTGGTCGCTTGTATATAAATCCTTTACCATTTTCCTTCTTTAGAAACGCAGAGAATATTTTAATTGCAAGCATTGCAATTGTCATATCCTCGAATAAAAACATTAACAATTTGAAATACATTAACATCAACTGTGTATATTACTAGCAATGTCCATTTTCCTGGTTTAAAGCAACCCACTATTTTCCATGAGAGCTCAAGGAACTAAAAAATTGAAGACACTTGACATGAAGAACCCTATGAGTTGCAAACACAATAACTATTTTTGAACTTTTGTTGTTATAACTATAAAAATGCAACCAGAATGGGAGAACAACACATACTCTTTCCAATGCTTTGAGTCGAAGCAAAAATACCATAAGCCTTATAGTTGGATTATGTACTTAAGAGTGATTTAAATCATATATGATTACCTCTGACCCCTTACAAGACCAACATGATGACATTTTTTCGTGTTTGTACTTCTATAAAAGAAAACTTTCCAGCGCTACTAATGAAAAGTTTATCAACTTTGATACCAATTTTGCGGCGCAGCACAATGAGCAACCGACTTGGCTGCCCATCTTGTATAATTAATAACAAAGCAAATTTGAGCTTTTAAACAAAATGCATTTTATATTAGCTTCAGTTGCTACATGTATTGCAATGTGGTCTTGTAAGTGAAGGTAATTTGCGCAAACAGATTGAAACAAAATGAGCCTTGGATCAAATATAAAGCACATCAAAAGTTTTAAAAATCTATTGCCAAATATTAATTAGATCTTAACCTAATCAAGTATAGAATTTTTAAGGAAAGTTTTCTTCATATCTTCCCCTTGGGTAGACAACTCTGAAAACATTCATATTAAATATTCGCGCTATCATTTGATGAGTGTCAAAGAATTCGTTTCATATGCAATCTAAACAAATTGTACGCAGATTTTTTCTCTCCTGATCTCTTTACTGTTGAGTAGGAAAGAGTGACGTTGTTATTACATTCAGGCAGCAGACATAAAATTTTCACAAACTAAATTGTTTCACATCCTTTTATGACGACAAGTGTAAGAGGAAAAAAACATATGACAATCTGAAAAAGAAGAAAGGAAAAGAAGAAAAAGCATCATTGTAAAGCACGAGAAAGCATACAGTGTTAATTGTAGTAATTTAAAAACAAAAGGGACTAAAAGTTTTCTCCTACAAGCAGTTTAAATGCTAGCTTAAGAGATTTTTTAATTGAAATATGTTGCAATATTTTGTTTTAATTGCATTTAAATATTACTTATTTATTTATTTATTTATTTATTTATTTATTTATTCCACTTATACAAGAAACTCAACTAAAACAAAATGGCAGTCGAGTTCAATTGACTCTTAAGTAAATCTTAAAATTATTTAATAATAAAACTTAGTATAAGTACAATAAAACAAATAAGGAGGAAAAAAAAAAAGAAAGAAAAAAAAAAAAGCATGTACACAATTAGCATAGAGCCACGCCCACAACCGATACAGGACCAAATTGCAAGTGAACCCCTAAGCCATCGCAAACATGCATAAGCTTGGCAACCGATAATTGTTAACAACAAATTAATTTTCGACTCATAATGACAAAATCTAAGGTTAAATCAGTTTAAGTACGACATAGGTAAATCGTGCTTGTTGAGCAATATTGCTTTAATAGACTTTAAAGAGTCCGTTAATGAGAATAGATGATAGACATCATTTAGGTTCTTGCAAACAACTCTGAGCGGGTTAAACAGTTCAAAGTTATATTTGCATTGACTAAGCTTTATCAACATAAAGTACCTAGAGAAGCGGTTAGGGACATTAAAGCAAATCTCACGAAGTAATGCGGGCGAATCAATTGCACCATTTATTAATTTGATTAGGAAGGAAACCCCAAGAACAAATCTACGTTTCTCGAGTGACGGTAAGGATAACAGAAGCAACCTATTTTCATAGGGTGGAAGAGGGGAAATCGGGTCCCAACCCAAATTCCTAAGTGCAAACAGCAAGAATTGCTTTTGTATAGATTCAATTGAACCAACGTAGCATCTATATGAAGGAGACCACACAACAGAGGCATACTCAAGAATAGGTCAAACCAAACACGTGTAAAGCCTTTTAGTAATATAAGGATCATCAAGCTCTTTGGACCACCTCTTTATAAAACCAAGAGCGGACCTAGCTTTGCTTAACGAGGACTCAATATGCAAATTGAAACGTAACCTATAATCGAATAGAACGCCTAAATCAATGAACGAATCGACGTCTTCCAACCTGTGCGAATCAATGAAGTATTGGGTACTAAACGACTTCCTTCTTAAGAAAGAAAGCTTCTTACATTTATTTAGATTTAGCTTCAGAAGATTGAGGGAGCACCATGCAACCAAATTGTTCAAATCACTTTGAAGATGATGTGATTGAGATTCTACGGAAAAAGAAGTAAACAGTTTCACATCATCAGCATACATTAAAATCTTACTGAATTTAATCACGGAGGGCAAATCATTGATGTAAAGATTAAATAAAATAAAATAGGTCCCAAGTGGCTACCTTGAGGTACGCCAGACGTCACGGGAAATTCATCCGAGGTAATGAGGTTAAACAAAACCCTGAATGATCTACCATACAGATAAGAGCTTAACCATTCAACTAAGAAGAGAGGAAAGCCAGAGGTCTGGATTTTAAATCTAAGAAGTCTATGATTAACCATATCAAACGCCTTGCTAAAGTCAGTGTAAATGACATCAGTGCGAGAACCACTAGAAAAAGCCTTGAAAACATGAGAAGTAAACTCCAACAGATTGGTCACCGTAGATCTTCCCTTTCGAAAACCATGCTGGAAAGGAGAAATATACAATGTAAGAAAACTGAATATTTGTCATGGCCTGAATTTTGAATATCTGTCACTAGGATGTTCACCGGATGACTAAAACGATTTTTCTACAATATAATTATTCCGAATTTGCCATCACTACACACGCGGCGAACTTTTAATAAAAACCTGTCGAGCACCCTGACTTTCCTTTTCTACCTTGACAATATTTATTTATTTCCGTTAATAAATAAAATCAAATTAAAACACATCATATGAAGACTTTTCAAGATAAGGTGCTATATGGGAAGTTGAAGAAAAGTGGTACGCATTGAACGAGTTTCAACTGAGCCAAAACATGTCCTTGTACCGATTTCGTGGCGTAATATAAGCAGGGTCGTTCTCAAGCCCTACCGACTGTTGTACACATCCGCACAAATTTTACATACCCTTGCACCACAAGTAGTGTTGGCTATAAAGAAGAAACATGCTATAAACATATAAGTTATGAGATATCTAAGAGACCGCCGAACTTTGTTGAGCGATTGGCCTTATTTCCAAGCCTAGCCTATGTTAGGGAAATCATATATTCATCGCGATTCAGCTTTTAATAGTAACTTTATGAATGCTGGTTTCGATGTGAAGATAAAGTGGCTGAACTCTAATTGATTGATTTCTCTGACATCGATATTGATAACGGATGGAGAAGGAGAGCAGTGTGGGAGGTCCACATCAACTATTTGATTACTTCGTAATCTCGCTAATGTCTCTCACATGAGGAAAAGAATTAGCAGGAAAATTTCTTACCATTTTCATGCTTTCACATTGAAGCTGTCAGTATACAAAATTCCCGTTATCTAAATACTCTTTAGGCTTTTCGATAGGAAAATGCAGGCGAAAGTTCACTTTTGCTCATTCATTCGCCTTCCAAGTATAATTACATAAGGCGTTAATATTTTATTCTCTTAGCTTCCTTAAAACTTTGATCAATATGATTGTAGATTTTAAGAGTGGATTGAACTCTCCTTATGCTAGCTTCATTCTTCTTTCTTGCAAGCTTTTATTTACTTAGATTTTAATTGCTTACTGAGAACCATTCCCCAACACAAAACACACCAGCTTTAGTATAATTTGCTACAGTTGTTTGTTTACTCGAAGTCGAAGGGTTGCGAGTAGCTTGTAATACAGACAAACTGTCGGTAACAATGACGGTTTTGAGTTTGTTTTTATGGCAAGGTTGGCAGCGTGAAGGATAGCTCTGGCTTCGGTTGTGAAAGTTGAAGTACTTTCGTGAAATATGTGATTGAGAAGAACCTGTCCTGTAGCATCTACCACGGCACAAGCAGGAGGCAGGCCAAAAGATTTTGAGCCGTCTGTGTATAAAAGATTCCAACCAGTACTGGCCAATACTTGGGTGTATTCAGCTATTAGATTTCTGAAGACGTAATTTGGAGTATCTTCTTTCTTGTGCATAGACAGCGAGATGTCAAAAGAGCAGTCTTTCAAAATCCAGGGAGGCTTAACACCAAAAGAGCGGGAAATTTTTAAGGGAATGTTCAATTCCTTTGCGATGCACAAACAATGGTCAATTGCAGATGGTGACTTTGGAATTTTCTTCGCAATAATAATCTTTCTTACGTCATCACCGAGAATGGATTTGTTTGAATTAAGAAGCTTAGGGACTATTTTAGCTTTTAACTCATACAGTCTATTTTCTAAAGTTGGGAGACCAGTTTCAATTATAATATTATTTATGGGCGTCGTCCGAAAAGCATAACAACTTGCTCTGACAGCTTGGTGATAGACCGGTTTAAGGATGTTGATATTAGATTTGCAGCCGATTATCAAAGCATAATCAATCTTGCTTAACAAAAGCATTTTGGTAAGATAAGCAATAGTGTTTATATGCGCATGGCTTCTCCAAGCAACGTACTTTATCAAATTTACCCTTGTTAAAAGGGAGTTTTTTAACCGAAGACAGTGTGCTTTCCAACGATAATTGTTAGAAAACGTGAGCCCGAGAACATGGAGCGTCTGCACATTTAGTACTGGCAAGTCGCTAATATGCATCAATAGGTTTCCTGCATCGCACATTTGTTTTCGACAAATGTGCATTTTTTTTGATTTTTGTATAGAAATTTTAGCTCCTGACGAGTTTTCCCATGTGGAGATCTCACATGCAATAGATTCGAGGATGTTGATTGCTTTCGTGTTGTCTTTTTCTTTTGTAAAAATGTATACATCGTCCGCGTAGAGACAATGTTCCACTCTTGGTACACAGCAAAGAATTTTGCTAATTTCGTTGAAAGCGATCGGGAAAAGCGTGACAGAGAGAGGAGATCCTTGCGGATTGCTATTCTTTAGCGGAAAGGAATCAGAAAGATGATTGTTGATTCTAACTTTAAACCGCCGACGCGACATGAATGTTTTGATGTAGTTGAAGAATTTGTGGCCAACATTCCATGATTTCAAGAGTCTTAAGATAACATGAAGACCAACTCTGTCAAATGCTTTTTCGAAATCAATTGAGAGAATTGTTACGTGATTTCGTTCGGAAATTGCTTTGCTTGTAAAATAATCAATATGTAACAGAGCGTCGATGCACCCTCTATCCCGCTTGAAACCAAGTTGTTGCTTTGTTATCAGGTTCTTGGACTCAAGAAACCAAGACAATCTAGATGCCATAATCTTCTCTAATACCTTAGAGAGGCAACATAAAAGAGAAATTGGGCGATAATCTGATGCGATGGAGACATTTTTTGACTTTGGAATTGGAACACCTGTTGCCAGTTTCCCCATGTAGGATATATGGCCAGTCATAAATACCGTATTATATAGGTCCAGTAATTTCTTTTTACTTGAATTAGACAGCGCACTGATCATTTGGTAGGAGATGCGGTCTAGACCAGGTTTCGTCCCCTTCGATTTGGAGAGACAACTTCCAAACTCTAAGATAGATATGTAATTTTCCAGGAAGGTGGGATATCTGGCAATACAATTTAAAAGAGAAATTGGATTCCTCTTATTTTCGATGAAAGCACTGAAAATGTTGCTGTCAGAGGAGTATTCGCACCACATTTGTCCAAAGTATATAGAAATATCATGTACGTCAGTTAAAGTTCCGTTGGGAGTGCAGATGGCAGAAATTCCGTTCAGGTTTGAAGTCCCATTGAGTCTGTTGATTTTGTTCCAGACAACTTTCATTGATGTATTTCTGTGAATTCTTTTCAAATAAAGTTCGAAACTAAGTGCCTTTGATTTCCGTAATTCCTTCCTGAATAGACCATTCGCCTTTGTATAATAACAAGTGATTCTGATCAGGACATCTCTTAAAGCGGTGCCATAGATTCATTTTATTTTTCCTCAAAAACGAAAGCGTGTTGTTTCACCAAGGAACCCTAGCTCGTTTAAAATATCTGTTGGATTGAGGAATAGAAAGATGAGCAGCCGTGCGAATCGCGTTAGACATAATAGCAGCGTCATGGTTGCAGTTCCCGTTAAATGGCTTTGAGTTCAAAAATGACTCGGCCTGTTTGGAGTAATTGATCCAATCCGCTTTATCTAGGAGGAATTTGGCCTGGTTTGCTGAAGTAGCAGAGGACGTTGAAAGTTTAAGATCGATTATGATTGGAAAGTGATCACTGTTATGTAGATCATCAGAAATAAACCAGGAAAGCAGAGGAAGACGTGAGGGAGAGCAAGATGTTAAATCAATATGTGAAAAAGTATGATGAGTTGAGAAGTGCGTTGGTTTTCCATCATTTAAAACGCAAAGGTTGCTTTGAAAAAAGGCCTTTTCTAAAACAGTACCGCGAGTGTTGCTCACTGTTGAGCCCCAGATGGTATTCCAGCTGTTGAAATCGCCGCATATAATTAATGGGGAGAAAGTGCGGAGAATAAATTGTAGAGTTCTTGCTGAGAAAACGATTGCGAAGGTGCGTTTGTGAGGTATATTTGATTTTAAAAAAACACCTACTTCTTGTTTGGAATATGAACTTTGATTAGCATTCGTGAAGTATCCAGTATATGATTTGCGTGGAATAGGATTAAAAGAGCTTCTACAATGGGTTTCTTGAAGTGATAAAAAGGTTGGATTAAAATCACTTATGAGTGTACGGAGTTCATCAAAATTATTAATAAGTCCCTTAATGTTCCATTGTAGAATTTTAAAAATTTTATTTAATTGTAATGACATGAAAGCGGAGTGGAGGGAGGGTTAAGTTGACATGTCAGCGTCACCGTCGCGAAGGTCACTATAGGAATTTTTCGTGAATGATTTATTCTTACCAGCAGAATAATCTGTATTTAAGTGATTTGGTACATTTGAAGCGCAACGGGTTGGCGCACGTGAATAATTTGAAATTGAAGGTTGATTGACGGATGAAAGAATGGATTCATTAACACTTGTGATTTGTTGAGTAAAGTTGAGAGCTGGAGATTCTGGAGAATTTGGTATATTAGATTTTAGCAAATGTGTTGTTGTTTTAATTTTTTCAATATTTGCAGTTGCTTTGGTTTTCGAAGGTTGATTAATGGATGAAAGCATGGATTCATTACCACTTGTGATATGTTGAGTAAAGTTGAGAGCTGGAGATTCTGGAGAATTTGGTATATTAGATTTTAGCATATATGTTGTTATTTGGATTTTTTCAATATTTGCAGTTGCTTTGGTTTTTTCAATATTATCTTTGGCAAGTGATGTAACTGGTTTCGCAATATAATTTTTGGTTAATGGTGGAAGAGGTTTTTCATTGGCAGCAGTTGCAGTTAAAGTCTTACTAGGCTCGATTTGCGAGGCAACAGCAGCGTAAGTATTACTTTTGCCAATTCCATGGGCTACAGATGGATTTCTTTCCCGGTATGTGCGTCGCGCTTCGCCCATGCTACAGTAATTTTCTGTTTTGATTTTTAGTATTTCACGCATCTGTACAAAACGTGGGCATTGTTTGTCTAACGCTGAGTGTTGATCATTGCAGTTTATGCAGAAACTACGGGTACAGCTTTCAGCATGTGGAGGATGACCACAGTTAGTACAAGATGCAGCACTAGTGCATCTTTTTGCCGTATGACCCAGACGTTGACAATTTTTACACCTCTTAGGATTTGGAATGTATAGTTCTACTTTACATTTATACCAGGCCACATCAACTGTTCGCGGTAATCGATAGCGATCAAAAGTTAAAATAATCCTTCCCGTAGTAGAGCGTGTGTTTCCGTCATCATTCAGTTTGGTGAATTTATATACTTCAGTCACTCCTTGATTGCCCATTTCGCGGACAATTTCAACTTCCGGCACATGCTTTAAGCAAGGGGTATAAATTACGCCTCGAACCGAGTTAAGTTTCTCATGTAGTTTAGCTGAAATAGCACATAGATTAGCTAAAGATTTGGCCTTTATAAGCTTTTCGGTTGCGCGCGGGTTCC
The DNA here is from genome assembly GCF_014805625.2 of Glossina fuscipes. NCBI lineage: Eukaryota > Metazoa > Arthropoda > Insecta > Diptera > Glossinidae > Glossina > Glossina fuscipes. The sequence goes on along the minus strand of NW_023998567.1, from coordinate 375,658 downwards.
CAGCAAGTACCAGTAAATTCCCATCGCGTATAATCGAGATGGAGTCGATGTATGTTGTAATGCTATCTAGAGCTTTTTTTATAGCAAAAGGGCTAATTTGGGAAATTGTTATTCTAGCATCGGTTGAAGAAGTAGCAATATATTTTTTATCAATAGGAGTTATATCACTGATTGGCAAAACCGGAAAATCGGAATTATTTCCTTTTTTCTCTTTGGGGGGATGTGTCAGCTAATCGATGAAATCTATTCGAGTTTTTATCTGGCGGCCCCGGGGCCATTATGCCTTATTGTTGTCTATTGTTTATTATTTGTGAAATAACCACTCACTTGAAAAGGTTTTGGGAAACTAGGTATCCGCGATGAACAGTTTTCCCAATAAACACACAAAAAGTTCAATAAATTTTAATAAGTTTGAAAACTTTTAAAAACGTATAACGCAATAAAGAAATTAAATAAAAGAATAAATTGTACAAATTTTTTCACAAAGAGAAAAATATCACCACAGCGCTTGAACAGAGTTGCCGTTCAAAAGTCGCCGATAAAAAGATGCGATTTGCAATTTTTCGAAAACAATTGCGTTTGCAGAAACAATGACTTCTTCATTGATAACGTAGAAAATATCGAGCTGCATAAGACGAATAAATGCACATGAAGTGAACTAATGAAATGCTACGCCAACAGCTTAATACTTCTGACATATTCTTTGTATGTAACGCTGTAAAGCGTAATATATAAATTTGTATTGTGCTTCTGTTTGTACTAAGCCGGCACGTTGTAAACGAGCCACTTGTATCGTTTGATATCGATTTCGGTATTTACCCCATAATTATCGATTTGATCTAATATCATATCAATTACAATTAATGTACCCGTGCGACCAATTCCTGCTGAACAATGCACGCATATCGGCCATGGCTCTTTTCCCGCTTCGATCAATTGATTTTGTTTAGTATTCACATAATTTGGGAAATCCAATACACAATCGGCATTAGTAGGTACGCCGTGGTCAGGCCAAGCTTGAAAGTGATAAATATGTCGTTCGGTTTGATCGCGTCACGAAACTAAAATTCTCTTAAGATATACTCTCCCAAAAAGGAATCCTCTGATATGCATTGTATCTTCACTGGTCCAAACTGTTTTATTTGCCCTTTGTTGGTCCAATATTTTGCACATTTACTTCTTCCACGTTTCACTTCTCTAGTTATAATTACTATAACACGTGTATTTTCTTGCCAGACCATATTCCAAAAGTCTGTGATTGTATCAGGCAGGCAACCTTGAGTGGCGATATAGGTTTTTAATCGCTGTTGATTGCTGCTTAAGTTTTTTCCTACAAGAGGTGCGTTTCCTTTATTGCCGTTTGGTATTAAAATATTGCTTAGTGAACGCACTGCGCGCTTTCTTAACATAAAGTAGACATTGACTTCGAGTTTATTGCTTACATTGTTGTAGGTGTTCGTATAGTTATGTGACACGAACTTCATAAATGCATTCAAACTGCATTAAGAAACCTTAACAACTGCTACAATCACATTCTAAATCTACATTTAGTTACACACATTGTTTCAAGATTATTTAATATAGGTAGAATGCCTAAATTTAAGAGAAAGCGAAAGAACTTACATTTAAACTAAATTCAAAAATAAACTTTTTATTCTTCTGCACGAGTTTTTTAAATGCATTAAAAATGGGAAAAAACACTATAATGCACTACCTAAGTGTGAAATCTACATCTCTTTTAGGTTGAAATTTCACTTTGAAATGGGAGTTATTTTATATAAACTTTTTGATAACGAATGTGGGATAGGTAAGAATCAAACGCAGGAGAATATTCACTTCATCATGACGTCAAAATTTTTATTTTCACTTGTTTCATTGAGTTCATTGCATGTTTTGGCGCACTTTCCCGACAGTATTTTTGATGTATTTGTTTTTATCCTATAAAATTCAAAATAAACTTAATAAACACGCAGAAAAAATTTCAAAATTTTAATTTTCCACAATAGCTAAGAAACGACAACAAATTGAATATACTCGCGTTAGGCTTGAGCTTGTTATCATTAATGCTACCTTCACCAATTACGCTGGCTACGAACGATATCTAATGAATAACGAGTGAACAGTGGTCGTTCCTTACATTTGATTTACCTAATGGTCCTTAGCACCACAAACACCTATTGATCAAAACGCTACAGACATACTTTGGGTTGCAGAAGCAGGCTTCAAAAGCGGAATTGCAAATCCAGTACATCACCAGGCTTCCTCGAAGTACACAAGACATGATAATAAAGGCAACATTATGTACCTTTTGACAGTCTTCACTTTTAGAGCATGTATATGAAACGGTGAGCGGTAGCAGTGCTTTTGTACCTTAGTATCTTTAATAAATTAAAATGGAGAGTTTTTGTATTTAAAGAAGATGGGAATATGAAGAAAAGCAAAAGGACATTTTTTTCATTAAAATGGTTGTTGTGATTGTCATTAAGAACATTTTATCTCAAAATTTAAAAACATAAAAAAATTTGCTAATTTAGCGAAATTTTATTTTATCTGACTTTAAGAAAAGATCGATGTGAACACAAAAACATTTGCCGCGTTGTTGCTTTTGATTACAACCGCACTGAAGGATGGGGACATGTTCAGCTTGCTACACTACTAGAAAACTTCGGAGACGCTATCGAGCGTATACATTGTTGGTGAGTATCAAATTATGAATGAATTGAACCACGTTTCTCTATTCGCCTCTATAAATTGAATAAAATTTTCTGACCTATCTCCGACTTTATAATATATATGAAAATATCATTGGAAACTTACAAGTAGGTATGTACGCGTATCTAAGCAATAATAAAATTGCTTGATGTATTTATATATATTTTATATATTTTGTTTATATGTAATTTCCAAATGATTATAATAGCAACCAACTGGAAGTAATTACCTTGTATGTATGCATAACTTCCTTATCTTATGAGCATAAAAGATTTTAATCTTGATTGTATAAATTACAAAAAAAAAAACTCGATTAAAAATGATATCCTTTGTGAAATGTTTCCTGGTCTCTAGATCAATATGCAAAATTCATATAATTTCTGTGGTCAAAGAATTTCATTGCTGTTGTTATTATTCCGCAATTACGGTTAGAAAGTAATAATTAATTAATCAGAACCTTAAAGCAATCACACAGAGAAATTATTTTGAAAATTATGCAAGTTTTTCAAAAATCTTAAAATTCAAATAGTCGTCTTAATACCACTCACTATATGTTTATAATTGCGTTAAGTTTTCCCTTTCAGATAATATTTGTGCAATAATTTTCAATTCACTTGATCGAATATCTTCAAAAAGAAAAACTTTGAAAATGCTTCGATGAATAAATAACCGAACCTGTACCAATGCAAAACACATTTCACATATACGTATGCAAATATGCAACGTATCGATTTTATTTACTATGGGCAACAAGAGTACAAATACTTTTCGCAGTATTTGCATACCAAATAATCATTATAGTTTAATTGCTTACATAATTAATGGTTTTCCACAATCACTAGCGGACGGACCGTGCAGTGAAGTGTTCATTTTATGTTAATTTTTGCAACGACACACACTTTATGTGAGTCAGGATAAGTAAGTCGAGATAGCTACTTAGTTAAGATATCATCTAAAGGTCCGCCGATCATAGGCTTGTTATTATTATGCAATTTTGAAAGAAAAGATAGTTAGCTGTAGTCCGTTGATATTTTCTGCGAATTGTTACATAAATAAAACGCTCTTACACGAATCTTAGACCTTCTTACTGTACCTTCCATATCATAATGGATACTAATTTGTGCACAAACATTTGTCAATTTCGAAATCGTTCCAATCAAGTAATTGTCAAGTCTTTAAAAGTCTTCATACTGTCAATGTTGGTAGAAGAATCGCTTTTATGTCCACCGATCAAGTAAAAGTTACTAAAGTTCCTTTTCTTAAAGAGAATATAAAACGCCTGCGAATGTTTCTTCGCCGCCATATCAGTAGTCCAAACTCGATCTTTCTAAGGCAAATTAGTTATGCACAGCCCTTGTTGGAATTTTCGTAGTAAGAAGCCTTACAGCAAAAAGGTGAAAAAAGATACATTCTCTCCCAAGATTTTTTTTTTTCTTTCAATGTGACGGTCAGAAAGAAATGAGGAAAGCAGAAGAAACTCCATCGGTAGGTGTAGTACCTTCACTGACTAGGCACTCATTACAGTTAGTTTGGTTTGTCAGGTAACCAAAAGTCGGCTTAAAATTGTATAGAACAAACCTACTTGTTTGAATTATTACATGTTGGTTTATACATACATAATTATTATCATTTATATTTTATTTCTTTTCACACATATCACTTTTAACAGTTGATTTTATGACAAACACATAAAAATGCCTCCTACCTTCTCTTCTCAATTAAAAGGCAAACAGTTAGTCTTGAAGGCGAACGGGAAATAAATTAGTTTTCTTCCAAAACTATTGATGCATGGTTTTTGCTGAAACAGTTACATGCTACATATGCAACATAGCTTTGTTCGTAGGACACTATACGACAGAGTAGAATTTTTGCTTTTCATTTAATGTATTTGTAACGTCAGAAGGAAGGGCCCCGTCTAGCTCAGCTGACTTTACAGAAATTCAGATACCAAAATGTATAACAAAAAAGAAGAGTTGACACAAAAGTCTCCTCTGCCATATGCCAGGTACTCATCCATTACTTATCCCATGTCCGTTCACTAAGCGTCCTCTAACATAACTTAAAAAAATAGTAAAAGGTTAAGCCTTCTCCCAATACACCCCCAAGTCGTCTGGAACAAGCCTTCTTGGACCGAAAATTTCAAACAACTATTTGCGGTCTTCAGAACTTGAAAGATTAATTCTCGCGATTCAAGAAAGTATCCGTCCGATGATCCCTCACAATCTTATTAAAGAATTTGAAGAAAAAATGTCTGTCTGTGCTACTTCTTGCCCCGTTCGAGCATCCAGTACTGCGAGGAAATCCGCTGGGGTTCTTTCTCAAGTTTCAACATGATATCCTTTTTACAACATAATATTCAAAGTGTCCGACGTAACCTATCTTTTCTAGATTTTTACTTAAACTCAAACAAGATTGATTTTTGTATCTTAAGTGAAGTTTTTCTGAAAGATGAAAACTGTTTCGAAGTTAAAGTTTCGAATTATGCCTCAGCCACCAAATGCCGAAATGATGGCTATGGTGGTGTTAGTATATTAGCTAAGAAAGGTGTCAATTTCAGACGTATTCCTTATAACTCTGCCGTTGACATCATCATCATCAAAACGTTTCATAGCCTCATCCTACTTTCCACCCAGTCTCGATGTGCAAACCTTTCGTGATGAGATTCAGCGATTATGCGACTTTCTTGACGGTGAACAAAATGTGATTCTAGCGAAAAGGCGAAAAGGGCGCATAGAGCCATCGCTATTAAAGAGTTATGTGGTAACGGCAACCCACGTTCCTTCTGGAATTATATCAATGGTCGTCGACATTCTAGTCGAAAATTAAGCGGTTGTGCTGTATGGAATGACCGTGATAATAAAAAATACCTAGATATGCTCAAGAGCTACATTCCAATTGTTAATCCTATTACAATGCCTTCAATTCCTTTTAGTAGTATCAGTAACACACCCTTTTCATTGCATGAGCTAATGTATGTTTTACATTCCAGAAAGAGAGCTACTGCTGCAGGTTGTGATGGAGTCAAGTATGACATGCTCAGAGCACTGTCTGGAGGAAGCTTTAGCATGCTTTGGCATGCAGTTAACAACTGCTGGTCCACCAACTTTATACCCTCTGATTTGCGTTGCATCAAAATAGTTCCCATTCCCAAGCCAGGTAAAGTCTTAAATGATTTAAGTAGCTTCAGACCAATTTCACTGATATCTGTATTCATAAAGACCATCAACCTCATGGTTAAGGAGAGACTAACTGCTTTCCTGAAAACTAAGAACATTATTCCAGCTCGGTCTTACGCCTATCAAAAACGCAAATCTACGAATATGTGCGTTAATGAACTGTGTTTTCCCATAGCCAGCTTAAAAAAAGCCGGGAAAATGGTTGTCATGCTCTCCCTGGACATCAGCAAAGCCTATGACTGTGTCAACTTGATTAAGCTCGGTAGAATTCTCCTAACTTTTCGATTCCTCTTCAAATGCGGCTGTGGATACTTAATTTATTATCCAAGCGTGTGTTGGTGATGGGTACCGAAAAAGTTGAAATATGCGGTGGTGTCCCACAAGGCAGTTGTTTAAGCCCCATACTCTTCAATTTATACGCAGCTTCTTGGCATGATCTTCAAGATGACAAAACTCACATTTTTCAATATGCAGACGATTTTCTAATCGTATCTGCGGACTCATCTTTTCCAGCAGCTGTCAATAACCTCTCGATGAAAGCGAACTTGTTTTTCGATACATGCGCTGATCTTATTTTATATTTTAACCCTAGCAAGACAAACACCATTTATTTTGCCAAAGGTTCTAAACGTGAAATCAGACTTCTTATCAAAGGTACCCAAGTTAATCAGGTAAAATCTCTTCGATTTCTCGGGAGAATTTTAAATGACAGCTTAACCCTTCGTGGGCATTATGAAAAGGCGTTCAAAGATTGTCAGTCTGGATGCAACATCATCGAACTCATGACAAACAATCAGGCAGGCTTGCTTCCCAAAAATGCTTTGACCGTTTACAAATCTCTAGTCAGGTCCAAAATTGAATTTGGACATTCCACATGTTGCAATTTCCCAAAATATATTGAAAAACGTATACAAGCATTTGAAAACCGAATGTTGAAGGGTTGTACTGGACTGACCCCTCAACTCCTCAACATATTCTCAATGTTATACCTGGTGAATGGCCAGTTTCCGAAGGAGCCCTTTTTTTCTCTGCCAAGGAGTTAATTAAAGTCAAGATGATAAATCCTTCCTTGTTTCAGGAAATTATATCCCTCAGTGATACTGTCACTTCCAACTATACTTTTTGCTATCAAAAACTTCGTCATATTTTTGATAAGTTAGATTCAATTCCCCCCTTGAATTTCATTACCAGCAAATGCAAAGTCTTCATGAACATTCTCGAACCGATCTCTACCTCAAAACAAAACGTCAACTTCTCTTGTATAAGGTTGTTATGCCAAGAAAAGCTCCTTTGTTATTACAACAACGGATATGATATATATGACACTGACGGTCCCGTCGGTCATAATGTATCTGGCTTCTCGGTCGTGAAACATCTATCTGAAACAATACTTCGAGTCAAAGTAGAAGAGGAACTTTCCTCTACTTTTATTGAGTTGCTCGCCATTCGACATGCTATCATGGTTGCTATTTCCGGTGGTATCAGACGTTTTGTTATTTTTTCCGACAGCAGGTCAGCTCTACTTCTAATAAATAAAAGAGATGCAGAAAATCAATATGTGTTTGACATTCACAAGACGTTGCACGAATCTCAAGTGGATGACTGTCACCTCGTTTGGGTACCTGGCCACTGCGGCTTTTTTTTAAATGTAAAAGCCGACTTTCATGCAGGGAGAGCTCGTGTTGATGGGACAATTTTGTCCATCAAATATATTCCCAATGAAGCAATTCGGCCAATTCGCAACCACATCCTTCAACAGCTAAACGACGAATTTAAAGTAATCGCGCGCGTTAAATACAATCGTCTTTTCCATAAATTAAATCCCACATTTCAATTCAAACCCTTCTCTGTATCTTCTTTTAATTCCTGGGAAATCAAAATTCTTTATAGAGTCATGAGTGGTCACACTTATGACAAAGTTTATTTAAAAATGATTCGCGCTGTACCATGTGATGTTTGTGAAGTTTGCAATGTTGTTGAGTCTGCTGAGCATCTAATCTTCAGATGTCACAGGCTTGATGGCATTAGAGATTCCTTTAGCTTGTTCAAGTTATATGGCTGTCTCCTCGATCTCTTTGCAGCAAAAAATGTACGTCATCTCGGGGAACTAATTTGCTTTATTAGAAAAGCCAATTTACCCTTTAGGATTTTTCTTTTTCCACCTCTTTCTTTTTTTTTTTTTTCTTTTTTTGCGTTCAATCATTTTCAATTACCATGACATTCCTTTTCGTTTTCAGCCAAAGTTTGCAACACTGTCTGACTTTCAAGAACTCAACAAGCACACTTACACACACACACACGCACAATTACATTTAACATGCTCACTCCAGTTAATACGGCCTTTCTTTTACGGTTACAGTTACGTTTTATACATAATCGTGACTAAAAATTACGACAGTTTATTATTTGGACTTATAAGCCACAAATCTGTTGGCTTCAACATACCAAAAAAAAAAAAAAAAAAAAAGGTTATCTCGACACATTACAAGACAAAAAATACATAATCTATTGCTTGCTGTTTTTCAACACTCGACCATCAATTAACGATTCTTACGACTCTAGTTCCTCACATGAAGAGATCTCATTTTTGCATTAACATTGTATGCAAAGGTTCGCACGAGCTTTCCAGCAATGGTTGAAAATGATTTGCCATTGCAAACAGGGCAACATACCAACCGAACTGTGCATACAACCCCGTCAATGATGACAATGTGTAAGTTACGCCGTTTTCAGATAGTTTTCAGTGCTGAGAATATACTTTATTTTAGTTACGGTAGAAATGACATACCACACACAGTAATAATGAACTTAAAAAGTCAATTAATACTCATAACAACCAAATTCTTTGTTTGCAGTAAGACAACGGTTGAAATGATTCATGCTGCCGCTTAGATCGCTTGATCAATTGATTAAATACTCATAAATAGTTTTCTTCAATGACTAAAAAATGTTTAAAAGAGTCACTGTTTTATGATGTTTTACGATTTTTTTTTTAAATGGCAAAGTTCTACAAGAATCGCTTTTACTTTTTTTGCCAAGAGGAAGCTTCAGGTATAATAAAATTCCTTCTTGATGATTATTATTTTTTTCTTTTTTGTTTTTATTTTCTTTTTGTTCTCTTTATATTTAATCACAATTAATAATAAACGTAGACATATTAAAACACACACCGCACTCCGCCGATGACAAGCATAGACGGACTTAAAACTATCCTTCTCATTGTTTTTGTTGTCGAACTTTCGTGAACGACTCTTTTTGATTGCCATCCTTTTGTTTTTATTTTTTTCCAAAAGAAAGCAAGGAATGACATTCCGGTATGCAGAGTCAATACCAAGGCCACTTGCGTGTTTATTGCCTTTACGAGTTTAAAGGGGTTGTTGCCGTTGTAATAATAATATCGCAATGGTTTTGGTTAAATAAAAAGTCTTTTTTATTCCTTTTTATTCAGAACAATTATTTTTCATTTGATAACTCCACAAATAATAATAAGTTCAAGCATGAAAGCTTAGCTAACTTTTCACCAATCACTTGAATTTGGCAGTATCACCGGCAGTTATAATTTTTGTTCCAAAAGTGTGCGTCCATACATGATGACACTTTTTAAAAAGCTGTTGGATTTGTTTGCTTTTCTTTTTTTGAAGTTCGGATTGTTTTGCAACCACGCAAAGTTTAATTACCTTCTTATTTAACAGAAATTTAGTTTTTTAGGTTTCGGTTTTATTTTTAATTTGCTGTAATGAAAAGAATTATTAAATGCTTTGAACTAGTTTTTGTCTTCTTTTTTTGGTCAAAATATCGATTGCTCTAAATATTTCTTTCAAACCTTCCCACATCCCCCGCATTTCATTACTCTTACCAACTTTTTTTAGATAGGGAAAAGTACAAGTTCAAAGAGAAGGTCTTTGGTCATGTTAATATCGCAAAACATAATTTTAATTGAAATTACGAAAACCGGATCTATATTTGTTGTTCTAGCTTAGATCGCAAATGGTTTTTCTGTAGCATCTTCATGATATTTAATGTAGGTTTCACAAAGTGTAAAATCCTTCGTATCTTCCAAACGTCCACGTGGGAGCGACTTACTATAGTCGAACCTCTGGTTGATTTGCCAAATAAGCGATTTGCTTCTAATATATCTCACCGCGATATTTGCCTGCTATCACTTTTTTTCCCGTTATAAGGTAAGGATGAAGCTTGCTTTGCAATGAATGCTAAAATCACTTCATGGCGGACTACCTATTTGTTTTATTTTAACACTTTTTGCCTTAACTTTTATATCAACAGGCACCGAAATGGCTTGGAATTATAATTATAAAGTTGGCGTGGTATACGGCAAAGTTTTACATTGCCAATGCCCAGCTCCGAATTGCTGTTCGTATTTATTTCTTTTCCAAACATTCTTTTGAAATCCTCATATAATGATTTTGCTTAATTGTAAAAAATTTTAAATTTAATGTTAACTGTTCGAAATAAAGACTATATTTTTGGATGAAATGTATCGCCAAATCTATAATCTAAATAATACATCGCTGATATCAAGAATGATCTATTTTTTATCCAAGATTTTCTAATCAAAATTAAAACGTCTTTTGCTATCAAAAAGTTAGCCATAAGCGCCTGCATTCTTTGTATCCACTAACGCTGGATTGCGATGCTTAAAAAAATTGCCATGCGCATGAGCGGACCGTGAAGCACTATGTGGCACACCATCCATTTTGCGCGGGTAAAAGACTTCAAACATTCCTTGGGCGCTAAAACTGAGGCTAGCTTTTTATCATTTGGATCATAAGCATACGAGGAATAAAAGTTGATAAACAGCACTACAAATGACAGCATGCACGCAATAACATACCAGTACATGTTAGCGAGTGACATTTGTTGTCTTATTTACTTGTTCCATTTTTTTTTATTTTTCTTATAGCACTACTGTCAACAACTGAATAATTATTTTACTTTATTTCTTACTACAATTTCTTTTTCCTTTCATTTGTTATGTTAATCAAATTTTGTTAATAGAAACATTTTGACCAAATAACCATTCATACAAAGCATTCAACATACTCAATTACAATTAGCCCCTTTTTTAAATCTTTATTTCCACTTTGTTTTAATCAGATTAATTTTGTATCTATATTATTAAACCAAACAATTTTCAATTGAAACTGTTGAAATTTATGGCGAAAGATCGCCGACGATCCCAACACGCGTTCTTTTTTCTGTTCTTTGAAAGTGGCACAATTTTATACCACAATTGAATTTTCATATAAACGCAATGCGTCAGATCGCACAAAAATACAGTGCCACACTGATTCCTAAGCTAGCAATGGGAGAGTTATAATTTCGTCACATAAAATATATTGTAACGTAAAATGTCCTCCACAATTTTACGTTTCTTATTCAACTTTTTTTGTCATTGAATCCGCACCACTGAATTTCAGGCTGTCCTATAGTGTCACAAGCGTGATGAATTCGCATGAAGTGAATAAGTGATCTATATGGACATGCCAGTATGACGATCTACCACAAACCGAATGAGCCGAATTGTATTTTGCTGAATTTGGATTTGCAGAGGTCATTGCTCTTATAGGACGGCTGATATGGGAATTCTTTGACTTGTAATATATTTATATATATGTATATAACTCCTAACTAAAGGAAGTAATAATAAAATAATTATAAATAAATAACAAATAATACTAGGTACGTAAATAAACAAATAATACATTCGACAGTGCGTGTTTTGTTTTTGTCTACGATTTTTTAATTGTTTTCGGTGTTTTTGTGTGTTTAACTCGTTTGTTTTCTGTGGTTTTGCAAAAACTGATTATCGCAGATACGATATTTGCTTTCCTTCTCTGTATATATAATATAAAATCAAAAGAAAAACAAAAAACATAAAAGAAAAATAAAAATAAAATATTGAAAACTATTGTTATTATCCTCAGCAATTCTCAAACCTTTTCAAGTGAGTGGTTATTTCACAAATAAGTAAATAATTGACAACCATAAGGCATAATGGACCCGGGGCCGCCTGATAAAAACTCAAACAGATTTCATCTATTAGCAGACGTATCCCCTCAAAGAAAAAAAATTTAAAATTCCTAATTTCCGGTGTTGCCAACCAGTAGCATTGTTCCTATCGACAAAAAATATGTTGTGACTTCTTTAACTGATCCCTCCATAACAATTTCGCAAATCGGTCCTTTCGCTATTAAAAAAGCACTAGATAGCATTACAACATATATAGACTCTATATCGATTTTACACGATGGGAATTTACTTGTCCTCGCTGGGAATGCGCGCGCAAGCGAAAATCTCATAAAGTCGAAATCTTTAGCTAATCTATCTGCTATTTCCGCTAAACTGCATGAAACACTTAATTCAGTTAGAATAAGAAATTGTTCGCGAAATGGAGAATCAAGAAGTGACTGAAGTATATAAATTCACCAAAATGAATGATGACGGAAAAACTCGTTCTCCTACAGGAAGGGCTATTTTGACCTTTGATCGCTATCGATTATCGCGAACAGTTGATTTGGCGAGGTATAAATGTAAAGTAGAACTATACGTTCCAAATCCCATGAGGTATAAAAACTGCAGACGCCTGGATCATACGGCAAAAAGATGCACCAGTCCTTCATCCTGTGTTAACTGTGGTCTTCCGCCACATACTGAAAACTGAACGCGTAGCTTATGCTTAAATTGCAATGATCAACACTCGGCGTTAGACAAACAAAATTTATACAAATGCGTGAAATTTTAAAACTCAAAACAAAAAATTACTGTAGCATGGGTGAAGCGCGACAAGAATTAGCAAAAGCAATACCTACGCTGCTGTTGCCTCGCAAATCGTGCCTAATAAGCCTTTAACCCCAACTCCTTCCAAAACCTGTTCTACCATCAATCAAAAATTATATTGCCATTCGTTTCTTGTTGGCTCTGCGAGCGCTTTGGTCATGCAAAGTGTC
>NW_023998567.1:287289-357802 GCF_014805625.2 Glossina fuscipes | reverse complement strand
ACTTTTCCTTGGCTAGAAGTATTGCATTTGGAACGATTAACCCTTTGGACATTCTACAATCAGCTTCAGAACAGAATATCAGTTCAATATATTACTTTTTAGTACTACTAAGCTCATTATCTAATGTACATTTATTTAAATTAGAGCCGATAGTCTGTGTTGCTAGCGCTCAACGTCTTTTATTTTTTAGTCTACGAACTTATTTCATTAGTCTAATATTATAATAATAATAATAATAATAATAATAATAATAATAAAAGAACTCATTATTTATTCCCTTCGTAACTAAGGCATTTCTAGCGACGTACACGGAAAATCCAATATTCCTTTACACCAACGATGATAATAACATTTGCCCAAAGCTATCAACACGTCAACGTTAGCTCACAAACTTTGCGCTCATAATTCCTTACGTACTTACGAAAGCAATACGTCCTCTATGCACGATAACTTTCCATAATGTCCGTATGCAATCACATCCCAAGAAAATGCATCCACAATGCTCGCTTATCCGTACTCCGTCAATGCATGCCACAGATTTTTCTCGAAGCCAAAGATGATGTTATGAATATGATGATGAATATGCCTACCAAGAAACTAAACAAAAATTAAATGAAATTAAATGAAAAATGTGACCAGAGTCGTGAAATGTTTCTTTCTTTAATAATGGATACGTCACCTCCTCGAATTATTGCACTATCTTTTATTATTTATATTAATTTTCTCAATGTATAAAAAAATATAATTAATGGAAAATTTTGAATAAATATTGCAACTATATATAAATCGTATAACTATATGTAAATCATTTAGCATTTAAGATTTTACAGAACCAGGTTTTGGAATCATATATAGCCACGCCAGTTAGTCGAGTATGCTGTAAAATTGCTTTCAACTCTTCCTTAAACTTCCAACACTATTTCATTTTTAGCATAATTATCATAATTCGTGCAAGTGTGGTTATAACAGGTTTGTAGACGATATTTGTGTGGATTTAAGAGGTTCGTAGACGGTATTTGTGTGGATTTAAGATGTTCATAAACGGAATTTGTGTGGAAATAAGATGTTTGTAGACGGTATTGGTTTGGTTATTAGCTGTTTTTAGACACTAATACTTTATGCGAAGTTCAAAGGAAAAGCAATCATTCAACCATTCTTTTATATATTTTTTATTTTTATATACATTTATATAATATATAATGAAAATAATTTTTCTAATCTTTTACTTGAACTTCATACTTCTTTAATTGGGTATTTTCTCAAGGCAATTGAATAATCAATATTTTCTAAATGCAAGTTGGATGTTAATTTAACTACAACCTTATTATTTAGATCAATTTAGTATACCTTCATTTTATTCATGATAAAGTCCTAGTAATAAAATAACAATGAAAATAGTGGAAGAAATAGTTCAGTAAAGGTTTGAAGTTTTTATATATAGTAATAATAATAGGTAAAATATCTCTACATCAAAAATTAAAAGAAATAATTGTAATTAAAAAAAATCGTAGAGAAAACGAGCTTCGAGAGGAAGATTTAGGATCAAAGCCACATTATTAATTAAATTATTAGGAAGGAGTTCAGATTGTTATCTTTGAAATTTTACGAATCATCATTGGAGCATTTAAAGCCGAATGTTGCAAAGTATTTTGAGATTTTAAAACGGTTTGTTGTTGAAATTCAAATTGCTTTGAATTATCTTGAGTAGGAATCCATTCATAGGAACCCACTGCAGCAACCAAAGAATCGTTAAAATCTTCCATTCATAATAAAATGGAAACAAAATCAAAATCAAAGCAAAGTAAACTAAAACAATGTAGTGTGAGTAAAACCAAAGATATTCAATGTATTTATTAAATTATAATTTAACACTAAAAATTTCTGATGTTTTTTTTTGGATCTAATGACAACAAGCGATTTTTACGAATCATTGGTGGAACATTTGAAGCCGAATGCCCGACGTAAGTCTGTTTACATTCAAATTGTTTTGAATTATCTTGAGTAGGAACCTTTCTCTAAATACGATGTCGCTTCCCACCTCTCCACTCCCTTCATAGTTTTCAACTTTTATATTCGACATAGCATAGCATCGATAAATAGCGTTCATGTAACGTATTATATGCTTGGGGTGGATTTCATAAATGTGCGTATATATGTATATGCTTCTAACTATGTCTATATGTGTACGTAGCATGTTTGTATGAATGTGCATGGTCATATCTCGATATATGAATTTTCTTTAACACAACACTTCTCTAGCATTCCTCGCTCATTCACTCATTTACTTACTCTCTAAAGTTATGAAGTTCGAAGTTCGCTCATCCTATAAAATGTGCGACGTAGCCTTATCCAAAAGCGGCATGTGGATGGCATTTTGATCTAATTTAATAATAAACTGATTTACATATGCATTTTTATTGGTGTATATATATGTCCATAAGTTGTTCGCACACAAATAATATTTGGAGCACTCCGCATTCGTGCATATTTTATGGACCGGGTGATTAGAATCTCGATAGAAGTGAGAACCTTCCAAACGCTACAGTTGGCTCTTTTGGGTTTCATTTCGAATCGCATCTACAAGAAAAAGCGATTAACATGTTTTACAAGTTACAAAATGTGTAATATGTTAGAATCTTCATAGCAATATTGTTATTTTACTAGCGATCCCAAAACCATTATTACTGTAAAATTGTAAAACCAAAATGAATGATAACCAACTTAGAACGGCACTCGACTAAATTTCGAGTTTGCAGTAAAGCACAAGTTGCTGTCGTTGTTAACGAATCGTTTAATATCAGGTAAACCTTTTAAAGATGTCGATATACAAATTACTCATACCTTTCGTTACGAAATTTTGCAACGTTGTAAAATTTGTTTGCATTTTTATAAATTTGTAAATTTCGATTTGGTTCTATAAATTAACTATCATATGAGCACGTTTAAAAAAAATTGTAAGAATTAGTAAAAAGCAAAGCTTATGTCGTGCAATTAAAAGTTGCGAATATGTGAATTGAACCTTTTGCATGAACATGAATACATATATAACTACGTACGCTCGCTCGTGTAATTAAAAATGCTGGCAATTACCCGAAACGAACTTTGTTGGCTTACATTGTTAAAGAACATTGTGAGGGTAGTGTGCCAACTCTGCCTTCAAATCGCTATCATTCTCATCATCTTTTGTCGCAAGACCTGTTATTTTTATCGCAAGCTCTATTATTTTTGTCGTAAGCGCTATTATTTTTGTCGTAAGCTCTGTTATTCTTGTTTTCTATTTATTTATGTAAACAATTCTTAATAGTAATCAGGATGAGGAGTGTATTCAATTTTCAGAGGTCTTGTAAAGTATTCGTAAAGACCATAAAATTCTGAATCGATTTAAGTATGACCGTCTGTTCGTCTTTGTAATACCTGTTGTAAACATTCTCCTGGCCGCAAACATGAAACTATCGACTTCAAATTAAGAAACATTAGAAGTTCTTGCCTTGGTCGAACGGCACGCCCATAGTAGTGCTTGATCTGAGGACACCTGTGTTTAAAAGGAATAAAAAATGGTTTTTTGCTCATGACTGATAAATTACTGTAGATACATATACAAAAATTTAGGTGTATATCCTATGGTCGGTGTTGCAGTATATCTACAAAAGTGAAAAAGATGGGGCACGCCTACTTTATATTATACTCTGTCATAATTTATGTATTTTTTCCATATAACGCACAGAATCAAGGATCAAAAATCCCATAAAGTGTGTATATTCTTGGCCAGTCACAATTTCGGAATTCACCCAACTATGTCCATCCATTAATCTATCCGTCCGCATAATTGTGTAGCATCGGTCATAAAAATGAAGGTATGGCTTACAAACTTGCAAAAGAATATGAAAATAATCCAAATTCTTCAAAGAACACGCCTACAATTATCAACGTTGATGACTTAGGATATGCACAGTCGTCCGCCTTATATCATGCTACTAGTTAATTTTATATCTCAAAATTTTGCTTCAACATAATATTTCGCTTCGTACATAAATGAAGAAATAAATCAAGTTTGAGTATTAAAAAAATAATAACGACGATCAGATTTCTAATAGACTCAAGTTGAAAAATTGAATAGTTCTTATTAAAATTTTTGGTTAATATTTCACACAAATTATATTTTAAATAAATTTTTTAATTAGAAAGAGGTGGTAACTCACAAGTTTTAAGAAATAAATTTATTTTTTAAGTGCTTTAATAAGTCAATTTTGCACATTTTTAGCAATAGCAAAATTTCCGCAAATTGAGTCAATTTTCTCGGAAATTGCTTATGTTCAAGTTCAACATAAAATGTGAAAAAATGTAAAAGATATTTTTTGGTATTTGGTGAAAAAACATTCAAAACAAATGGACAGCTGACTTTCAAACCGAAGAAAAAATCTACTTGCTTATAAAGAGACGCTTCGGCATGATTTACGGACGTTGCTAAGTAATGCGATTGTTGTGTCCATTTATTTACTTTTGTATTTGACTACTCTTTCAAATTATTTTACATATCAGATATACTCCTTAAACATTTCAAATAAAAAGTATTTTGTGTAACATTTTAATAAAAAAGTCTTTAAATAAACCTATTTCGTTTACAATTGTAAAAAGGTATTTTCACTACCTCCTGAAAGTACATTTTTCAAATTTATAAGAACTATGTTATCATTCGTGAAGAAGTTAAGGAAAAAGTAAAGAAAAGAAGAAAGAGTGTATCACTCATACAGTTAAAAAGTGTAGTCGTGTCATTGCACAAAGACTTTAAAAAACAATAACTTCTAATTTTTAGTCGTTAATGACCAACTAAATAAAGAGGAAAAATCGATTAAAACAAACCTGCTGCAGTTATCGTCCAAAATGGCTGATGAGCAAGTAAATCTAGTAGCTGGGCATCCGCCTGCAGGTAGGCATAAAAGGCTGCTTGTAGTTAAAATTCTTGCTAATTTATCGCTTGAAAAGCTCTGATATCAACATCAAATGGCTTTAATATAAAACAAAAAAAAAATAGTGCTTATTGAATTAAATCTAACACATTCATACAATACTGATCCTAACCGCACATAATATTGCAGTCATTGCTCGGAATGGCAGTCATGATTTTATTAAAAAATTATCTCTTTTCATTAGTCAAAGCTGGTGGCATGCGTATTGTGCAACATAAACAACCGACCATTGAACGTCTTCCAAAGGATGCCGAGGACTGCACAGGCCTAACAGTATTGCATATCGACACCGCTTTCTTTATATTTTCCATTAATTTTGTTAATTTTAGCAACCTGTTGTCGTTAACGTAATGTCCGTAAGCGGTGCTCCCGTCAAAGGAAATAGCGATTACACTCCACAAGCAGCGCAAGTGGCCCATTCTCCAAAACCCCCTTCACATATACTTACCAAGCCGCAAATTAATATTCAACAGCCCCGAAAGTGAAATACACTTCTGGAATAATTCTGCGAAATTTTCAAAATAGTACGCATTCCTTTTTCTGAAGAAAGTTCTTATTATTGTAATATAAAAAATTAGGCAATTGCATTTCTTTTCAAATTCTATATTTGACTGTACTTCATGTTATCCTAGTTTATGTGTGAAATGCCGTTTGTTGATTAAGTAGAAGACACTCTAACTAATAAATGAAAACTTTTATTTTTGGTACGTGAATATATTTCTTCAGGTATAGTTGATTTTCTCAGATCTTTAAGAATGTTATGGTAGAAACGCAATGTGGAGAAATTTAATATCTTAATTTTGCTAAACACTTCACCGGTAAAATCGCTAAATACTGCTTAGAACTTCTTCTTGTTCATAACATTTATTAAAAGTTATAACCATGTGCACTGCTCAGCAACTAGCCATAACGATAAAATTAGAAAGACAACAAAAATTGAGCT
Source organism: Glossina fuscipes (assembly GCF_014805625.2). Lineage (NCBI taxonomy): Eukaryota > Metazoa > Arthropoda > Insecta > Diptera > Glossinidae > Glossina > Glossina fuscipes. The sequence continues at coordinate 351,892 of NW_023998567.1, read as the reverse complement.
TAAAGTTTAAATTACAGTGATTAGAAAATTATAAAATTACACTAAGCAGGTTTCCAAATTGTTTAAGTGTAAGGATTGTGCGAAACTAACGTTCACTACAAAATTGTGAATTTAATAAAATGTTGGAAAAAACACATTCACCCGCAGAGTTTCAAACGAGAATTATAAACTATTAGAACGAAATGAGGCAGACGGTCATAATGAGACATTATGATAGTAAAGAAGGGAGAACATAAAAGCAGGAACGGTGTATATTTTTTTACTTTATATTCACAAAATAGAAAGCGGTCGATTTTACCCACAATTAATGTGCAATTTGTTCGCTCCGATAGTATTTGTGTAAAATAAAGGAGTAATTTTATGCTCAACAACAATACCCAGTGACAGCAAACGGATGGACAAAATGAATGTAATGTCCGGTTTTTATCGTTAGTTGCAATCCGTTCGTCATCTTTAGATCTTTTCTTTGAAATATATCTGTGGTCTTCGGCGCGAATGCAGGGTTGACAATACTTGATGTTACTTAACGAAACAGCAAAATACTTATATTAAAGTGCGATATTTCAAATTGTACGTCTATACAACTTCTTTAACCTTTCCAGCCGATAAGAAAAAATAAAGAAAGGAAAATTATATCGCACTTTCTTTTCAAAAATGAAGCCAATGGGTTGGTAACGTTCAACATTCTTTCGGGTAGTCCAAGAATTTATTTCATTAGTTTAAAATAATGAATACTTTAGTTTCTACTGTCGACCATTAAACACTCTATACCATGCACAGTTATTTGTGTAACGACTTATCAAAATGAGTTATTTGGGAAGTGGTCCAAAAAATTGACCTGATCGGTCAACTTGGGCCAACTCCCGCCAGTCTGCCAAATTTTAAGAAAAGATCTTTTAAATTAGGGGCTATGGGGTGAAAAGTAGGAAACAAGACGGAAATGAGATTAAATCGATCGTTATACCAAAAGGTTGGTCTGTCTCTGGTCCTTCTGTGTTTTATGCCCTTATATAAAAGGTATAAAAGTTATGATAACCAAAATAATATCTTATTCCATGAGCAATAATATGCGAGAGTGGAGAGTTTGGCGTTTGCCGAAGAACATCCTGAACTTTTCCAAAAAACGATTGCTCAGCCAATCCACGACAGATGATTGACGGTACAATATATTTGTGAGCAGCAAAAAGAACACCGGTAAAATATATTTATGAACAGCAAAAAGAAGACCGGTAAAATATATTTATGAGTAGCAAGAAGAAGACCTGTAAAATATATGAGCAGCAAGAAGAAGACCTGTACAAAAACTATGGGAGGAACTGGCTGGAAATTTAACTCCATGGCAGGCCCCATCAGAAATACACAAAAATGGGAAGAAGTGAGTTTAAGTAATTATACACTACTTATTTAAAATAACGTCATTTTTATTATCAATTGAGGGGCCAGACTCACAAAGTTAAAATTTCCTTAAACCGAACTTTAAGAAATTACAATAAAATGACAAGGTTTGATAAACGGGCTTTAGCGACATTGGGAGCAATTGCTGCTAAGGTTCCGCCAAGTGTCCCGTCTATTGAAGTGGAAGATCTCAAAGCGGTAAAATGTTATTTGTATTTTGTTTTCATTTTTAATAAGTATTTAATTTACGCTTCGTAGTGCGTCAAGGATGCGATGGAACCGATGAACAATTGATCAAAAACTAATACCATGCAAGAACCATTGTACACCACCCTAGAAATAGATATCATAAAACAAGATATGAAGGATGTGGCTTTAGAGTGGAATAACACATCACAGATACATGACATGCACAACATAAATAGCACCAAAAAAGGAATTTATAATGCTGTAAACAAACTCGCAACAGTTATTAAAGAAAGAAATGACCGCGAAAAAAATTTTGGGAGGAACACCTGAAAGTGCAACAAGAATTGGTAGCGGCTATCAAAGACCTTACCAAAGTTCTAGGCAAAACAAAATGAAATATTAAAAAAAAGGAGGTATTTTTAAATGATGTTTTTCAGATTTTTGTATAAATTTTCTGTTTAGTGTTTATAACTAAATATAAATATATTTATCATAACGTGTTAACGTAATGCAACGTAGTCTAAAGTTTTTCCTTTAGTTTAAACATTAGTTATTCTACTGATAGTGGTTTAGTCAATGAGATCAGTTAAGAAACATTTATTTTGTTTTCAAAACAATATTATATATTTAATTTTTAAATTGCTTCCACTTATTCAACTTGTTAAATGTTGTATATTTTAATGAACTTTTTGTTTTTTCTTTAGTGTTTTAGCACACACTAAGTTTTTCTATAATTTTATAATTTTTTGGTTTTCAGTTTTATGTAAAAAAGTGTGGACAATGGAGCGCTAGGGCTACATGTGTTTATTTATTAACCAAAATTATTTAAAATAAAGTTCTTTCACAACAAATGAAAAAATTTTCTGCATTATTTTTGTACTCTGGCAAATTTGTTATATTTTAGGAGAAATCGTATTAAATTAAACCTAAAGAATTGAAATATATGAATTAAAACTGGTTTTTCGATGAAAGCTATGTAAGTTTATATAGCAAATATATTATTTAGCGACAAAGAACTTCTGCATTTTGAAGTTTCGTAGAGGGCGTGTGTTCATTTATCGTCTCATATTTTTTGTCGCTAATATTAATCGTGCTGCCTACTGGGGATCGCTGCTTGCTGTGTGCTAAAAATGTAACTGTTGGCCTTAGTGGCATAAATGGGCGGTAAGCGAAATTAGTTAAAATATAACGTATGGATTCGCTGCTTGAACAGGTTTGATGTTATAGAAATGCCCTTCTACTTACTTGAGCGGCGTTTCAGGGGCCAATATTTATTCACGTATCTATTTAGATGGCCATCTAACTCCTGCGTCATACAAACTAGTAACGATTTTCCGTGCTTTACGAGGACGAAAGGTTATTAAAAGGTTTAGATTCATTAATGATTCCGTAGTGACAATGCAAGCGCATCCATGTGTGGAGTTGCGACAATACCACGTTTTGCTACGTAAAGGCGGCTACGTTTGTAAGATTGCCAATCTCAATTGTCAAAGTTTAAATCATATAATGATTGAAGGGATTAGGAATCTCATTTGTGGTAGCGGTTGGGAGATGGTTAGTTTTATTGAAACGTGGTGGAATAGTCATGTTTCTTCAAATTCAATTAAAATCCCGATATAGTTTGTGCCGCAGTGATAGCTCCACGGGGAAAAGTGGGGGCGTAGCTTTTAATATTCCGGGTAGACTCGGGTTTTCTGTTGCAAATGCAAAGTCGATTAATGGGATGACGGATAATTTAATTGTTGAAATAGAGCCGTCTGAGGGTAAACTATTAGTTGGTATTGTTTACTTGCCGCGTGGCGATGTCTACTTCCTTGAACAAGCTTTCAGTGACATTTTAATCAAATGTTATTGTCGTGGGTGATTTCAGTTGTAGTTTATTTAACTTGATAGAATTCGTGTTGATGTTTAATTTCTACATCTATCAGCTGTTCACAATTCCTTCCCTACCCATCATGATATGGGGTGCTTCTTTACTTCCCTTCTTCTTGACTATTTTTTAGCAAATATCGAGCTATCAGCGTCTGAGTAATTCCAGTTGGCAGATATCTCTTCCCATGTTTTCATTTACGTGATTTTTAACGCTTGCTTAAGTAAGGCGGATACATCTTTGGAATTTCACGACTATAACAGAGTGGATATTCGGGCATTGAGATCCAGAATTGCCCCATGTGACTTTAATGGTAAGTACAATACTCAGCATGTGGATGATCAGATAAATATTTTAAATTGGAACTTGGATCTAATTCATGAGTTTATGTCCAGACTTGGACGCAAGGCTTCTGCCAATTGTGAGTTTTGGTTTAATTGAAAATTTCTTGTTTCTCTGCGTAATCTGTCTTCGGAGGCGTATTTACGTGACAAGAATGATGATAATTGCAGGACGTATTGTGTACAAAGCCAACCAACCAAACATGTAATTAGGAAATGCAGGAGAAAAGCGCACTTGCTAACTTTCAGAAGTTGAAACAATTGCAATATCCGCGTATGTAGATGTAGGGAATTTTTTCTCTGTTCTTTACAAAAAGAGTCGTGCTATCTATAATAGCGGAATTCCGTTAATCAAGATTTGTTTCCATAATTTTCCGATAACATAGTAGGGCCATTAAAGAGAGAATCATGAAAAGAGAAAAAATTTTTGAGTACGTCTGTATATCACAAGAATGGGTTTTGCTTACGCAATTGGCAGACTCCGTGTTACGAGGACAACAACAACATTGGCGTGAGAGGTCAACGCAGGGCAGTCGGGGATAGAATTTCGAAGAAGTCAAGCAGTGAAAGTGTAGGGAAGTGTCGTATAGCTGATAAAATTTTATATAACGCTTCTTGTTGAAAACCATTCGACAAAAAATAACGAAAAAAGGAGGGTAAATAAATGAATATTACAATTTATAAAGTCGACAATAAAAAAAAAGAATTCAAAGAAGACGATTAAACTTTTGTTCTAGAGAAATTAAATGGTGTATAAGTTTTATTTATGCAGTAAATCCGCTATGGACCTGTTTATATAGAAAGCATACATGCACATAGGGTTATTTTCTAGAATTTCCTTATCTGACAAGAATAAAAGCTTTCAAACTGGTACACAAAAGAAAAACAGACAACTTTTAAGAAATACATTAAGAAACGTTTGAAAGTACAGTAATAAGGTTAAAAATTTACAAAAGACATGTTAAAATTTAAAAAAAGAGTTTAAAAATGCAATGTATATATTTAAAACGAGTACCAGAAAAGTAGGTGAAGAGAATTAAAAATAAAACTAAAAAGTACTAGTAATATGATGGTCCAAATGTATATGAATAAAGTATTTGTGGAAGGAAAAGTTAGTAGGAAAAGAATATTTAAGTTGAGCAGTAGAAAGTTTTTCCAAAAAATAAATTGTGAATAATCCTACATTTAAGAAATATAATTGTAAATAAAAGAACTTTGAAGTGCATTTCTCTTGAACAAAATATCCGCGATCTAGTGGTACGAATCTTATAATAAAAAGAAAAGCGGAAATTTGTAACAATACCTTCAACATCCATGCCTTTAATATTAATTGTCCTGAATAATAAACCCAACAAATCGTCGAAAGCAAATAAATTGCACTCGTCACATTTTGTATCAAATTTTCAACGTTTTATTCGCTCCGTAATTTGGCCGAATATGGATCAACATTGCTTTTCTGCTGTTCCGTTCTTTCTTGGCCATTGCCAGTTCTTAACAGCCATTGCTAAACAAGTTTCCTTGTTCTTTGCGCCGCCTATAAAACCGGTGGGATGAATAAACAATAAATCTTTCACACGTCCCAAAAAACTTTAGGTTGCTGCATCAATTATGCAAACATCGAAGCAGTTTACGTAACTAGAATTATAACATTAATAAAATTTCTTTAGCTAAGAAAATAAGAAAAATAATTTTTGTTAAAAACTTACTTTGTTAGTTTAACACAAAGTGGCATAAGGCAGATATAAACAGGCACTAAGGAAGTTAAATATGCCCCGAGTTGTTGTGAAGAAATTTATTATTGTCTTTTTCTTCGAAAAATATTCTCCAATCTTTACTCACCCACTTTGGTGGCCGGAGCTGCATGCAACAGTATGGCCCGTGACATCGGATCGATGACATCTCGTATAAAGCCTAAAGTCGAGCCTAAATATAATTCCCACCAATATATTGCGGCAGCAGGAACAGTGCTTTCGAAAACAGGACTAGCCAAAGAGATTAAAGTCATTCCAACAATGGAGAATTGGAACATAGGAGCATCTTAGCATAGAAAGTAACAAATAAAAATAAAATAAGGAAAAAATCGTTTTCATGCTCTGCAACGCTTGCTTTTCTCAAGAAATACATTCCAATAATACTGTCCCAATTGTACGATTATAAGCGTTGCATTAAAAACAGTGTAATCTTTTAAAGTGCATTGAAATTGATTTCTCACGAACAAATAAGAAGCATTGTCGTGGCTCGCTATAATGAAATCAATTAGAAAAAAATCTAACTATGCAAGGCACTTACCAATTACAAACAAAGTTAGAGTTAAAGCCATTATTGTTAACCGAATAATAGGGCGGTCATAATTAAGACGACGCTTTGAACAAGTACGTAACGAAATCAAGGTAGAACAATTCACGTATTTTAGACAACGGGCAAATTTAAAAAAAAATTTTTTTAAGAATTTAAATTTAATTGGTTTTGGCTTTAGACTTTCCACCATAAACGCAAAACAAATGACAGTGCTAAAAACAGTAATGTACTTGATATGGTGAGCATCGTAATTGCATTAGTGGCCTCATATACGTAGCCAGTTAAAATATTGCCAATCATCATGCAAGCATGTAAGCTGGCTTCATTCAAAACCATTCTCAAAAGAACAAATGCATCGTTAAGATTTAGCTATTCATTTACCTTAAAGCTCGAGGTTTTGCTTTAGCTACATCTGATATGTAACAGTAGATTCCAGTAATTAAACCACAAGTGTCACCACTCATTACTGATGGTACTGAACAAAGAAGAAATAACTGTGGATTAATAAAAACTTTTGAAATTGAAACAGTTGCAATAGTTCCGTTAATCAAGTAACCTGCAAAAATGTTGTGATTAAGAAAGATAAGAGAAAATTTGTTAACTTTTTTATTACTAGTAAATGTAGTGAAAGGTATCGGACGTCTGCTTTCCCACTAAGGTTTCTACTTTCCTTAGGTATCAGGCCCATAACGCTGTTATAGTCGAAAGCAGGGACAAATTTTGAAGAAGAGCCATCAGAAATGTTTATGAAAATTCTTTTAGGTTTTGTTTGTTTCTTTTTTTTATTTTATATACCCTACTCCACTTGTCGTACAAGGGCGTACTAGGTTAGTGCGTTGAAATAGATGATAATCTATCGAGCCCAATTCGGACAAATAAATGCGAAACTGTTTGGCATCTGGGTATTGAGAAAATATCAACGAATCTTGACATTAATACAAATTAAATGCGAATACGCGGAAAGCTATAAACGTTGCGCAAATGACGGCGAAGCATTTGTTCATTTTCGACAGGAAATAAACTAACGCTGCCGAATACCAACTTGTAAAGCCTTAGATGAGGATTCGGTCTTTCCATGTTAGTATCCATTTCATGCATTTTGCCCAATAAAGAATGCAAAAGTAGCAAATGGAGGAGAAGTTACGGGATTAGCTAAAAAATAATTGGCTACTATTTGCAGTGGCGGATTCTTGTGTACGCGTTCAACCATGTACTAGTCGTAGGGAAAATCTCTTGAAAATTTTGTGAGTGCATCATGAGAAACTAAAATTGTGAGAAATTAGTATGAAAATGTACAGTTATCTCAATTGACTACATACGATGCCACTGAACTGCTCTTCATTCACTTGATGCCATATTAGTAAAACTTTAACTCTAACATATGCTGATATATCGTTGATGTGCATCAATAAAGTTTTGTAATGGGCATAGCATTAAATTATACAATTGTATCAGAAATTTCCTGCGTTTAACGTTCCAATCAGGATATTCGCTGCTATGGTCTGGTGGCGGCACATATTGTTTCTTAATCTAAAATTAAATAGAAATTGGTAAAGTTATAAATGACGATCAGTAAAGATAAATGCAGACTTACCATTGTAATACAGCGAAAGTTGCGAGGAGTGGAGGAGTTGGCGCGCGAGGGGGCTGACTATGGTCCGGCGGCGGCATATATTGTGTCTTTCTACTGCTGCGCATAAAACTTTTATTGCGAGGAGCGGAGGAGTTGACTCCTTAGAATGACGTTATGTTGATATTCTACACGAGTAAATTTGTCGTTCACTCCGTTACTGCGGGATCCCGCTGTCTGGAAAAAGGCAAGCTGTGCCACGATGGTTGCCTGCAGGCGCTTGCCGATGTTCTGCACCACCTTATGGTGGTGCTTAGCAGCGCAGAACGCGTTGTAGGCGCGCCTTCAAGCGTGAAATCTGTCAGGCATGCCCGGCACGCGAGCTGCTCACCGATGTATCACGCTATTGCGTACTCGGTGGTCAGTCCCCGATGTTTTTTTTCGGTGCTTGACCTCCTCTTGAGGATTGTAACAGGCACTGTAGTGGGGAGTGAAAAAAAAGGGAAACAAAAAGGAAAGGTTTGGCAACCTCGGAAAAAAGCGACAAGCGGCGCGTAGGAATAAAGAAAAGAAAAAACTTGGGGGACACTGGAAAAAAAGAGCAAAAAGAAAAAAAGGTTCTGCATAATGGCGTAGAGTGGTTTTGTTTGATTTTACTTTTTGTGGATTTGTAGCGTAATTTTTAAAGGAAATCTTTGTGAGTGTTCTTAAGATATTATAAAAATATTGAAAGGGAGAAATTTCACTTTCGTGCCATCTATAAATCGATGGAATTATTCCAATCAATCTGATGAATTCTTGCCAAAAATGGCATGTGATAAAACCTTGTGACTTTGGTGCATAACAACAACAAAACCTACAAATCATTTATGGTCGCCTTTTACTTTCGAAATTGTAAAAATATATAAAAGGAGAAACTCCACTGCCGTGCAATCGATATATCAATGGAATCATTCCAAATATTTTAATGAATTCTTGCCGAAAGTGGCATGTGTTTAAAAACTTGTGACTATGAGCAAAATTTTTAAAAGCCTACTTTAACCGTGATATTAAGAAATTATAATAAAATTTAAAAGAACAAATATCACTTCCATGCGATCCATATATCGATGAAATTAATCCGATTGATTTAATGTAATCTTGCCGTAAGTGGCGCGTGCATAAAGACTTGTGACTCTGTGGTAAAACAACAACAAAATCTGCAAATCATTTGTGGTTGCGATACGATCGTTTTGGTTCTACCTTGACACGTTTTTTTTGAGAAGAAGAAAAAAGATGGCGTTCCGCGGATTCTTCTAGCGTGCCAATTCTTCGTTCGTTGGGAGAGTTTAAAATAAACCTAGTTTTGTGGTGCCGTCGTGATTTAACGAAAGGATAGCTATTGTGTTGAGTCGTTCAAGGAAACGATAACCGGATTTCCCACATCTTTAATAACGAAAAAGGGCCCGAAGCAAAAAGGGAAAAAAATATAAGAAGGAAGGAAGTTAAATCGTCCGGCGTAACGACGGGAGCACACCGTCTCTATGAGGGAAGCAAACCTTGGCTTATCCTACGAGTATTAGTACCTTATTATTAATTCTACTTTTTTTACGATAATTCCAGCACTTATAATTGCTTAAAGCACCTTTCAGCTGCAGCGATGCGCATCGGCGTGGTTGGCGGTTTCAGTAATTCGTTTATTAAAATTAATTATTAACCAAGAGCGTAAATTTTGTATCGGTAATGTTACACTAATTCGTATTAAGATGGTGATAAGCTTGGATACTAACTATTGTTCCTTTTTTTTTTTAAATTTGTGAATTATACATATGGAATTAAAACTGTGGATTACATTCATTGAAAGGGAGAGTAAAGAAATGCGTTGTTATTAAAGGTAACAGTACTGGTAAGACTTCGGGCGAGAGGCGGAGAGGCGAGGTAGAGGCTAGGTGATCAGGGCATGGGTTGGATTGGTTTAAAGTTTTTTTTCCAGATTTCACAATAAGCATGTTTTTATTCTAAAATAAGAAAATACCGTAGCGAGGCAAGTGCCTAACACGTGTCTGTATATCCTATACTTGGACACCCCCATCCGACGAACCAGATCGGAAAACATGTGAAAAATGATGAGAATCAGACGACAACATCCGTGTTTAGGTATAGTTTGCGAAACGATACAGGATCAACTCGCGACACACCTCGCCATCAAGGTCGTAAGCTAGTAGCTTAATTCCTCGGTGAGGATGTAATCGTCCGATCTGCATCCGCTAGACCAACTCGACAATTGCAAGCTCCACAGTTCACAGCGGCAACATGATATGGTATGTAAGAAAGTCGAAGAATCTTTTAAATTATAGAAAGGTGACATTTTGGATGTAAGAAACAAAATAATAAAAATTATTAAAAGGGTCCAAGAGTGTTATTCACCGGTCTACGTAATGGATTTAGATGTGAGTTAAAAGGAAGGTTTCGAATTCGTTTAATTTTCTTTTTTTTATATCGCTTGTTTGAGAACAAGTGAATATCTAAATATTCTCATCGACAATCTATCTTCAAATCATTCATTCTCTTTTCATGCCTGTAAAGCAAAGGTTTCCTTACATCTGCCTTAAATGAACAAAAAAAAAACAAAAAAAGAAAGAAATAAAACGACATGAGTACGAGCTCAGCCAGTAAACGGGGAGCTTCTATTGTTATTGAAGGATGTGAACGCACTGGCAAGTCAATACAATCGCGTGCACTGCATGAGTTTCTTCGGAACCGTGGGTTGCGGTCAAACGAATGGCGTTTCCGGAATGTAAATCAAATATTTGTCAAACAATTAATGCTTATTTTACTAACAAAAAGCAGATATCCGACGAAGCTATTCATCTCTTGTTCACAGCAAATCGTTGGGAATTTCAAAACGAGGTGAAAGAATTACTTTTATCTGGAACATCGCTGATTGTAGATCGCTACTTGTATTATGGTGTTGCCTATAGTAACAGCCAAAAGTCTTTGATTGGTGTTTGGCATCCAAAAAGGGTTATCGTCTTCTATATGAAAATGAATAGCATTGATGGTTTGTTAGAACGCGGCAATTTCGGCGATGTACGTTATGAAAAGAAAGAATTCAAAATAAAAGTTTCAAATGCTTTTGAAGACATTTACGCAAAAGAAACGCACTATTGGCACGAAATTGATGCAGAATTACCTGGCGATGATGTGCACAAAGAGACAGTAAAGCGAACTGAGTGCTTCTTGAAAATTCGGACCGTTAAAACTTTGGAATGTATGAAATGAGTAAAAAAATATCTAATTTAAAAACTACTAGAGCAAAAATTTAGAAAAATTTCAATTTCTCTTAAATTAAAAATTATAATCAATTATCTCAATTAAATTAAAAATTATAATCATATCAAAATTTCTGCTTTCATATAATAACACAATAAGCACATAATGAAAATACCTTAAACCCATTAGTTTTTACTGATTATCTTAAAAAAAACACATCAACATTCAAACAACAATGTACGAAGCCATTCAAACTCCCTTAACTCTTACTTTATTTATTTACAAGAATCTATTAACTAAGTGGCTACAATATATATGTTAAAAGCAAGAATTTTAAAATTTTATTTTGTACTATTAATTCATACATATATATTATTACTATTAACTCATACACATATATATATATATTTTTAAGTTTTTTTATATTTTATGGTAATTTTTATATCTACACCACCACAGAAATGGATCAACATTGCGACAGACAAAAGCCTAGGCAACAATGTACAGTACAAAAGGGTGGATCTTATATGTAAGAGCTTCGAAGATTATAAAGATTTTCAGCTCGAGCTGGAAAATACATACATACAAAACCGCCTCCAATAGTTAAAAAAAGGAATAAAACTTCAATCCATTTTTTATTGATACTGAACAATTTTCTAATAACGATCGATTTGAATTAATCAATTGCTTCGACCATTTAAGTAAGTAAGAAGAAAATGCAATCTACCAGTGAGTTCAGATACTCAAAACTAAAACGGCCGTTTGATTGCGATTCTAAGCTCACCAAAATACAAGTCTTTTTATTCCAAAACCCCTTTAGGTGTAGCATGGTGTAACGAGTCTTCTTCGGCAGGGTAGAAACTCAGCCACCCCAAGGTTCGTTGCAAGACAATTTATATGAAACGAAATGTTCTGAACCTTCGGGGATGTTCTTATATATTCTTTTATTGGTATGTGAGATTACAAGTGGCTTTGTAGCGGGTTGGGGAGGAACCAGCGAGGTGAACCGACGAGCGATTTGGCGCACACGTGACTGGAGGGTTTTTTCCCTTTCCCCGTAGTATCGCGGATTACTTACGCGGTTATGGCTCACTTGAGGCGTCTAAGACCGGTTGATGCATACGTCGTTGGAGATCGCGGTTTACTACAAAAAAAACAAACGGAAGCGTTGTTCCTGTCATAGCTGCCAACGGTTTGTCTCTGGTCGGTCATTCGTAAACAAAAATGTTCCCCAGTCCTTCAGGGATGACGACTAATAGCTAGCCAGTATATCCCCTATCCGTAGAGTCAGTAGCCCTAAAAAGTCCTTCAGGGATGACGACTAACAGCTAGCCAGTACATATCCTTTCCGTAGAGTCATAAAAATAAAAAACCCTTGTCAAATTGTGCGTGCACACTTACCTTAGACGACTATGACACAACTGAAAGATTCTGTGTGGTGAGTCGCTCTTTTATAGCTGCAGTATCGCTCGCTTGTTCCATTACCAATATGTACATGCTTAGTTTAGGTTGGCTTCGACGTGTTTGACGCAACCTTAGTTGCGACTTGCCTGAAATACTTATACATAACTTAATGCCAACTTACGTCTATCTTAATGCTATGTTTGATTGAATGCCTACTCAATTTGCACCCAGGTACCAAATCGCGTGATTCATCCACCGTTAAGTACGTGAGTACAATGTTTCCAATATTGTTCTTCGGCACTGGTTTTTTTCTTGTACGTTTCTTAACCTGGGTGTAGAATACTTCGCATCCGTTTCTACAGTGTTATACCATTTATATAGAGTAAGTATATTTTTCCTGTTTATGTGTGTTTATGCATGTTTATACATGTGTGTTTATATGCTTGGAATGTGTGCTCCTACATCTCTATACCTTTTTGCACAGTTTATACCTGCGTATATGTTTGCATGGCCTAACGGCGTTTATACAATGTTTCTACAGTTTATGCGTTTTCTATGATCGCATGTGCTCATACATTTTGAGCGTTGGTGCGTTGATCGTGGGTGCTTATGCATTCTTTTTTTTCCTAAGCGCTTATCCCCGTGTGTATGTTGTGCATGACCTAACGGCGTTTATACTTTTTCGTATATTTTTCTACCTATTTCTATGCTCGTGCATGTTCATACACTTGCTGCGTTGTCACATGATCATGTGTGCTTTTACATTTTTGGACCTAAGTGTTTATCCCTGGGTATATAGTTTTGTATGGCCTAACGGCGTTTATACTGTTTAGCAATTCCTATACTCGTATATGTGTTTCTATATTGTAATGCCACGGATTTTATATATTTTGACCCTTCTCTATATATTTTATACTCGTGTGGGTATTATAATGATTTTATACAGATTTTGGTACAGATTCTGTGCATATTTTATGCTCGCGTGTGTGTAATGATTTTATACAGATTTTATACCTTTTATACTCGTGTGTGTGTATTTATACAATCTTTGTGAAATGCTTAAGCTTTGTCGTTTATGTGGTTCCTTACCTTACGCTAGGGCCAGAGGAGGATGATCGTGTGCCCTACCCAGGGGTATTTAGGTTCTCGCGCGGAGGGAGGAACTGGATTGAAAGTTACTAGGGACTACGGGTAGACTTTTAAGCGGACCGGTTATTAGTAATGGATTATAACATCCAAAAATATCTAAAGATGCCATAAAATTTATATATATTCTTCCTCTTCATCAAATTAAAATTCCAAGTCATGAACGCAATATTAGATTTACCCTTCTCATTGAAACTCATGCAGGTATTTGGTATGTCTTGCAAATTAGAAGATAAACATTGTCCGATTACAAGGTAAAAATAACTTATGGATATAAAATTCGATATGTACAAATTTAACCGAAATACAGTTTGGCAACTCTGGGTGCGCGGTATAGTCATCTATATATTTTTTTCGGCAATTAATATTTTAATTTTTTGTTGAATTTCGTGGCTTTTTTGTCTTATTGTGTGTAAATTTATAATATTCTGTGAGAAGAAAGCGGGTGTACTCAAGGTAAAAGAAGTACGTTTTCTCTACGTTTTGAGTCATTGGATTTTTGCAAACAAAAATTGAACTCTGATTTAAGTCTCTCTTTTTCGGTTTTGTTTTTTTCTCTCTTTTTTTGTTTATTTTTTTTTTTTGGTGTTTGGGTTTTGTTTTGCTTTTGCTAATCAAATCAATTGAATTGCTACCACTCCTGACGTTGAATTTATCGCCATTCGAGTGAAAATGCCTAATAAACCACTATTTATAATCTGCTCCTATATTCCCCCAAATTCTGATATTTCAATATATAAGAAACAAGCTGCCCTCATTTGTGAAGTGGCCAAGCAGTCGAAACCCTCCGATTTGGTAGTTGCCCCAAGCCACTTGGAGTAACAGGTATAATTCTGGTTGTTTGATTCCTACTTCAACATCTGATAGCGCTGTTGTGTTCTTTAACGGATTATTTGATCATAATTTAGTTCAATACAACCGTATCCCTAATTGTAGTGGTAGACTGCTTGATCTCTGCTTTGCCAATTTCCCAGATATTAGTGTAAATCGTTGACCACCTTTCAGTTTACCTAGGGATCCTTATTATCCAGCAATGTGTATTTCCTTTCATCACAAGCATGATGGTTCGTTGAACTGTTGTAAGGTTCCAAATCCAACTTTTTCAAACAAATATTACGATTTTCATAAAATCAATATTGTATTGCTAAAATATAAAGTATTGAAAGCTTATTGTCATCGTTCTAGAATACATTAAATCTAGCTATTGCTGCGTCTGTTCCAATGAAGCAGTTCCGAGCTCGAATTAGGTGTCCCCCGTGGTTTAACAGGACAATTAAATATTACAAGAACAGAAAAAACACGCTATTCAAAAAATATTCGAAAAGTGGCTCTGCTCTTGACTATTTCGGTTACTCTGTGGCAAGGCATAGATTTAGCCCCCCCAATCACAAATATTACTGTAGATACCTTCAGTTCATTAAATTCTCTCTGCTTGCTAATCCTAAATACTTTTTTAAATTTGTTAACTCTAAAAAAAAAAAATTCCACACATTCTTTGCATGTTTCTTTTAATGGCTCTGATTCCTCGGATGATTTTGAAATCTGTTTGCTGAGTATTTCCGACGAAACTTTTCGATTGCTAATTCCGATTTATCCGTAAACTACCCCTATCCTATAACTAACTTGGTTTCAATTCCTAATTTGGTTATTGGTGAGGATGATGTTTTTAAAGGCTTGAGCTCTCTAAAATATAGTTGTGCACCTGGAACTGATGAAATTCCATCATGTGTACTTAAATCTTGCGTTGTAGAGCTATATGGTGTTATCTTTAAGATTTTTAACCGGTCTTTGGATATAGGTGTTTTCCCTTCGTGTTGGAAAAATAGTTTCCTTATACCTATCCACAAAAGTGGAAGTAGAGAATTTGTTGACAATTACAGAGGCATAGCCAAGTTGAGTGTCTTGCCTAAGTTGTTCAAGCGGATTGTTACTCAGCTTTTGCCATTAATTCGTATATTTCTCCACACCAGCATGGCTTTCGGAAAGGGCGATCTACAGTCACCAATTTGTTAGAGTTTACTTGTCATATTTTCAAGGCTTTTTCTAGTGGGTGTCGCACAGATGTAATGTATACTGTTTTAAGCAAAGGGTTTGATTTGGTTAACCATAACTTACTTATCTTTAAACTCCGAGCTTCTGGCTTCCCTTTCTATTTGGTGAAATGGGTAATCTCTTATCTCCCACTTAGGTCCCATTTTATTTAGTTTATATATTAATGATCTCCCACCGGTGATTAGTCAGGTCTTAATGTATACTGATGATTTGAAACTGTTTTCTTCCTCCTCTCTAGAATCGCAATGACATCAGCTTCAAAGTGACTTGAATAATTTGGTTGCATGGTGCTCTTTGAATGTTCTGAAACTAAATCTAAATAAATGTAAAAGGAGCTTTCTTCCTCATTACTCAGTATTTCATTGATTCGAATAAGTTGGAGGACGTCGATACGTTCACAGATTTAGGCGTTCTATTTGACCATAAACTACGTTTTTGAGCTCTTGTTAAGCAAAGCTAAGTCCCTGCTTGGTTTTATAAAGAGATGGTCCAAAGAGCTTGTTGATCCTTATATTACTAAAAGGCTGTACATATGTTTGGTTAGAACTATACTGTATACTATACTGAACTATACTATACTGAGTATGCCTCTTTTGTATGGTCTCCTTCATATAGGTGCTATGTAGACTGAACCTGTTCAAAAACAATTCTTGCTGTTTGCGCTTAGGAATTTGGGTTCGGACTCGATTGCCTCTCCTTTTCCCTATGAAAATAGCTTGCTTCTGTTGTCCGTTTCTCGAGAAACGTAGATTTGTTCTTGGCGATTTCTTCGTAATCAAAGTAATAAATGGTGCTATTGACTCGCCTTTATTACTTGGTGAAATAAGCTTTAATGTCCCAAATCGCTTCTCTAGTCACTTTATCTTGGTTAAGTTTACTTAATGTTAATATAATTATGAGCTGTTTAACCCACCTACAGTTGTTTGCAAGAACCTAAATGAAGTCTATCACTTATTCTCTTTACACTACTCTTTAAAGCCTTTTAAAGCAACATTGCTTAATACGCGCAATTTGCCTATGCCGTACTTAAACTAGCTTTTAACTTTAAAAAGTCACGATGAGTCGACAATTAATTGTTGTTAACTATTATCGGTTGCCAAGCTTATGCATGTTTGCGATGACTTAGGGGTTCATTTGCAATTTGGTCCTGTACAGGTTGCGGGTGTGGGTCTAAACTAGATGTGTACACGCTTTTTTTCTCTTTTCCTTCTTAATTGTTTTATTATACTTATACTAACTTTTAATATTAATTAATTTAAGATTTACTTTACGAGTCAATTGAACTCGACTGCCAATTTGTTTTTCACTTCAAAAAAGTAATTTCAATTATATAATTTTTCGCACGCACATGCTCACTAGAGTTGTGTTTAATAAAATTAAATTATCCCATTTTTCCCTCCACCATATATTCATCGGAGAGTTTTAAATAAATGGTACGAATTGCCGCATTCCTAACATTTCGCGGCTTTTTTAAATGTAATTAGGCTATGCGGCTTAATAGCCTCTCAAGACGCCAATTGTGGTTTTAAAAAAGATTTCGATGTTTCGATGTTTCTATATCGATTCCCAATAATACCCCCAAAAATAAAAATCCTGCTACATCAAACTGAAGAAAAGAGAAATAACCACAACAACTGATAGCGATGATGATTTCCCGACTACGTCGAAAAAAATAAGACAACAAATCCAAGAACGAAAATGTAAACCCAGGCGCAATCGGCGAACTCAAATAACAACACTGAACCTGAAAAAGTTAGTAATTTTTTGTAAGTTATATTCATAATTAACATATATTCTTTTTCAGAAGGAAAATAACAGTAGGCTTTAATTGTACATTTGATCTTTGCTAGATCATCACACCCATTACCGAAGGATAAGGGTTTATTGATATTTGATTAAACGTTTAATATGCAAATAACACTCGAACATTGAATTGATTTTTTTATTACAACTTTGTGCAGTCCATTAATTTATTCAATAACAATTAATAAAATTTACTTGCGTTCTACAGTTTTATATTTATTTCTTTCAAAATCTTACATAGCTATCAAAAAAGAAAATAAAAAAAAAATATATTGGCACTTTGTAAATGCAAGAGCCAGTTAGCTGACCAAAAGCACTTCTGCTTAGAAATATAAAACAATGGCGAATATGAAATCAATTATGGCGGCGCACATACTGTTGTTGTTCTTGTACGCCGCAATATGAATAAACGCAGGTGTTCAATTTGTGCTGAAGTTAAAAACTGAAACCTCGATTTACTTTTTGCAAATCTAATTAGAAAAATTTTATATACTTAGTATTATTATTATTATTTTAATTTTAGACTAATGAATTGAATTCTTAGACTAAAAAAAAGATATTGAGCACTAGCAACATAGGCTATCGGCTCTAATTTAAATAAATGGATATTAGATAATAAGCTTAGTAGTATTAATAAAGTAAAATATTGAATTGATATTCTGTTCTGAAGCTGATTGTAGAATGTTCAAAGAGTTAATCGTTCCAAATGCAATACTTCTAGCCAAGGAAAAGTTGAGGCAGTCCAGGGAATGTGCGTTATAGTAAGAGTTTGTCCACAACAGCAGATTGGGGGAGAAGACTTCTTCAGGATCCATTGGTGAGTTGCAATTGTATGACCAAGGCGAATTCTCGAAAATGTTTGGATCTTGGTTTTCTCAACATTTGTTGGATATAGAGGTGGAGTTTATTGAGGGTTAATGCAAGAGTAGTGTTGATGATGGTATTGTAAATTTCCTTCTGCAATTTTCTCTTTAACTTTTCTTCCAATGTATCTTTGAAGATCCAACTTTTCCATGACATCATCCATAATTAGAGGAGCAGAAGCAGCATACTTTGCCGCTCGATCAGCCTGCTCATTTCCCAGTAAACCGATGTGACTTGGTACCCATAACATTTTAATTTTTCCGTCGGGTGTTGTAATTATATTCCCTAATTTGTTGATGGTGCTCCATCTCGAAGTCGAAGGGTTCCGAATAGCTTGTAATACAGACAAACTGTCGGTAACAATGACGGTTTTGAGTTTGTTTTTATGGGCAAGGTTGGCAGCGTGAAGGATAGCTCTGGCTTCCGTTATGAAAGTTGAAGTGCTTTCATGAAAGATGTGGTTGAGAAGAACCCGTCCTGTAGCATCTACCACCGCACAAGCAGGAGGCAGACCAGGAGATTTTGAGCCGTCTGTGTACAAAAGATTCCAACCAGTATTGTCCAATACTTGGGTTTTCTCAGCTATTAGATTCCTGAAGACGTAATTTGGAGTATCTTCTTTCTTGTGCATAGACAGCGAGATGTCAAAAGAGCAGTCTTTCAAAATCCAGGGAGGCTTAACACCAAAAGAGCGGGAAATTTTTAAGGGAATGTTCAATTCCTTTGCGATGCACAAACAATGGTCAATTGCAGATGGTGACTTTGGAATTTTCTTCGCAATAATAATCTTTCTTACGTCATCACCGAGAATGGATTTGTTTGAATTAAGAAGCTTAGGGACTATTTTAGCTTTTAACTCATACAGTCTATTTTCTAAAGTTGGGAGACCAGTTTCAATTATAATATTATTTATGGGCGTCGTCCGAAAAGCATATCAATTTGCTCTAACGGCTTGGTGATAGACCGGTTTAAGGATGTTGATATTAAATTTGCAGCTATTGCCATAAATTATCAAAGCATAGTCAATCTTGCTTAACACAAGCATATTGGTAAGATAAGCGATAGTGTTAATATGCGCATGGCTTCTCCAAGCAACGTACTATATGAAATTTACCCTTGTTAAAAGGGAGTTTTTTAAACGAAGGCAGTGTGCTTTCCAACGATAATTGTTTGAAAACGTGAGCCCGAGAACATGGAGCGTCTGCACATTTAGTACTGGTAAGTCGTTAATATGCATCAGTAGGTTTCCTGCATCGCACATTTGTTTTCGACAAATGTGGTTTTTTTTTTGATTTTTGTATAGAAATTTTAGCTCCTGACGAGTTTGCCCATGTGGAGATCTCACATGCAATAGATTCGAGGATGTTGATTGCTTTCGTGTTGTCTTTTTCTTTTGTAAAAATGTATACATCGTCCGCGTAGAGACAATGTTCCACTCTTGGCACACAGCAAAGAATTTCGCTAATTTCGTTGAAAGCGATCTGGAAAAGCGGGACAAAGACAAAGGTCCTTGCGGAATGCCATTCTTTAGCGGGAAGGAATCAGAAAGATGATTGTTGATTCTAACTTTAAACCGCCGATGCGACATGAATGATTTGACGTAGTTGAAGAATTTGGGTCCAACATTCCATGATTTCAAGAGTCTTAAGATAACATGAAGACCAACTCTGTCAAATGCTTTTTCGAAATCAATTGAGAGAGTTGTTACGTGATTTCGTTCGGAAATTGCTTTGCTTGTGAAATAATCAATATGTAACAGAGCGTCGATGCACCCTCTACCCCGCTTGAAACCAACTTGTTGCTTTGTTATCAGGTTCTTGGATTCAAGAAACCAAGATAATCTAGATGCCATAATCTTCTCTAAAACCTTAGAAAGGCAAGATGAAAGAGAAATTGGGCGATAATCAGATGCGATGGAGACATTTTTTGACTTTGGAATTGGAACAACTGTTGCCAGTTTCCACATGTAGGGTATATGGCCAGTCATAAATACCGTTTTATATAGGTCCAGTAATTTCTTTTTACTAGACTTAGGCATTGCACTGATCATTTGGTATGAGATGCGGTCTAGACCAGGTGTCTTCCCCTTCAAATTGGAGAGACAACTTCCAAGTTCTGAGGTAGATACGCTATTTTCCAGGAACATGGCACATCTATCGATATTATTTGAAGGAGATATTGGAGTCCTTTTATTTTCAATGAAAGCACTGGAGAAGTTGCTGTCAGAGGAGTATTCGCACCACACTTTTCCAAAGTAATTAGAAATCTCATCTGCGTCAGTTAAAGTTCCATTGGGAGTGCAGATGGCAGAAATTTCGTTCAGGTTTGAAGTCCCATTAAGTCTGTTGATTTTGTTCCAGACAACTTTCATTGATGTATTTCTGTGAATTCGTCTCGAGAAAAGTTCGAAACTAAGTGCCTTTGATTTCCGTAATTCCTTCCTGAATAGAGCATTGGCCTTTTTGTATAATAACAAGTGATTCTGATCAGGACATCTCTTAAAGCGGTGCCATAGATCCATTTTATTTTTCCTCAAAAACGAAAGCGTGTTGTTCCACCATGGAACCCTAGCTCGTTTAAAAGGATTGAGGAATAGAAAGATAAGCAGCCGTGCGAATCGATTTAGACATAATAGCAGCATCATGGTTGCAGTTTCCGTTAAATGGCTTTGAGTTCAAAAATGACTCCACCTGTTTGGAGTAATTGATCCAATCCGCTTTATCTAGGAGGAATTTGGCCTGTTTTGCTGGAGTAGCAGAGGACGTTGAAAGTTTAAGATCGATTATGATTGGAAAGTGATCACTGTTATGTAGATCATCAGAAATAGACCAGGACACCAAAGGAAGAAGTGATGGAGAGCAACATGTTAAATCAATATGTGAAAAAGTATGATGAGTTGAGAAGTGCGTTGGTTTTCCATCATTTAAAACGCAAAGGTTGCTTTGAAAAAAGGCCTTTTCTAAAACAGTACCGCGAGTGTGGTTCACTGATGAGCCCCAGATGGTATTCCAGCTGTTGAAATCGCCGCATATAATTAATGGGGGGGAAAGTACGGAGAATAAATTGTAGAGTTCTTGCTGAGAAAACGATTGCGAAGGTGGAATATAGAGCGAAAGCACTGTAAATTTTATATTTAACATTATTTGTATCGCTACGGCTTGTATATTTGAGCTTAAATTTATGCGTTTGTGAGGTATACTTGATTTTATAAAAATACCTACTCCTTGTTTGGAATATGAGTTTTGATCAGCATTCGTGAAGTATCCAGTATATGATTTGGGTGGAATAGGATTAAAAGAGCTTCTACAATGGGTTTCTTGAAGCGATAAAAAGGTTGGATTAAAATCACTTATGAGTGTACGGAGTTCATCAAAATTATTAATAAGTCCCTTAATGTTCCATTGTAGAATTTTAAAAACTTTATTTAATTGTAATGACATGTAAGCAGAGTGGAGTTGACATGGGAGGGTTAAGTTGACATGTCAGCGTCTCCGTCGAGAAGGTCGCTATAGGAATTTTTCGGGAATGATTTATTCTTATCAGCAGAATAATCTGTATTTAGGTGATTTGGTACATTTGAAGCGCAACGTGAATAATTTGAAATTGAAGGTTGATTAATGGATGAAAGAATGGATTCATTACCACTTGTGATATGTTGAGTAAAGTTGAGAGCTGGAGATTCTGGAATATTTGGTTTATTAGATTTTAGCATATGTGTTGTTGTTTTAATTTTTTCAAAATTTGCAGTTGCTTTAGATTTTTCAATATTATCTTTGGCGGGTGATGTAACTGGTTTCGCAATATAATTTTTGGTTAATGGTGGAACAGGTTTTCCATTGGAAGCAGTTGCAATTAAAGTCTTACTAGGCTCGATTTGTGAGGCAACAGCAGCATAGGTATTACTTTCGCCAATTCCATGGGCTACAGATGGATTTCTTTCCCGGTATGTGCGTCGCGCTTCGCCCATGCTACAGTAATTTTCTGTTTTGATTTTTAATATTTCACGCATCTGTACAAAACGTGGGCATTGTTTGTCTAACGCTGAGTGTTGATCATTGCAATTTATGCAGAAACTGCGGGTACAGCTTTCAGTATGTGGAGTATGACCACAGTTAGCACAAGATGCAGCATTAGTGCATCTTTTTGCCGTATGACCCAGGCGTTGGCAATTTTTACACCTCATAGGATTTGGGATGTATAGTTCTACTTTACATTTATACCACGCCACATCAACTGTTCGCGGTGATCGATAGCGATCAAAAGTTAAAATAATCCTTCCTGTAGGAGAGCGTGTTTTTCCGTCATCATTCAGTTTGGTTAATTTATATGCTTCAGTCACTCCTTGAATGCCCATTTCGCGAACAATTTCATCTTCCGGCACATGCTTTAAGCAAGGGGCATAAATTACGCCTCGAACCGAGTTAAGTTTCTCATGTAGTTTAGCTGAAATAGCACATAGATTAGCTAAAGATTTGGCCTTTATGAGTTTTTCGGTTGCGCGCGGGTTCCCAGCGAGGACCAGTAAATTCCCATCGCGTAGAATCGAGATGGAGTCGATGTATGTTGTAATGCTATCTAGAGCTTTTTTTATAGCAAAAGGGCTAATTTGGGAAATTGTTATTCGAGCATCGGTTGAGGAAATAACAATATATTTTTTATCAATAGGAGTTATATCGCTGATCGGCAACACCGGAAAATCTGATTTTTTACTTTTTTTTCTTTGGGGGGATATATCACTTAATAGATAAAATCCATTCGGGTTTTTGTCTGGCGGCCCCGGGGCCATTATGCCTTATTGTTGTCTATTGTTTATTATTTGTGAAATAACCACTCACTTGAAAAGGTTTGGGAACTCTGAAAGAAGGTTGGGAACTACTAAAGAAAAGTGTCGAATGTTTTCAATTTTTTTTTTTTTTTTTTTGTTTGTTTGTTTTCTATTTTTTATTATATATAGACGAAACAAAAGCACATACGCGATATCCGCGTTAACCAGTTTTAGCAATAACACCGAAAAGACAGAAGTTAAATACACAAAAACACCGAAACAATTGAAAAAACGCAGACGAAAAGAAAACACGCACTACACTGAACACAAGTTGACTCGATTTTTTTGTTTATATACATAGTAATAATAAATAATTTTATAATTTTATAAATTTTTTACTAAAAAAAAAAATTCGAAACAATATTCAATATATTTGTAAAGAGTTTTCAAAAAGTTTAACCTCATTAAACGTAAAATTCTATTGTTAACTGAGAAGCTGCTTCCGCTGCTGCATTTCAAGAATATAAAATCATGTGGTCGAAAACGGACACAATGACCCCAATAATGCCACCACCAGAAGTCTCCGAATCAAAGGACTCTCAGAACTCGAGAAAAATTAAAATTTTACTCGTAAAAGTTGTACTTAAAACAAAATTAATAATAATAACTCGTAATTGTAGTTTATTCTTAACTAATTTTAATTTTTCAACAAAAATGAATTTTTCACCAGATTAAGAAAAAACGAAAGCAAATGTTTTTTATCTCAAATTGCATCCACATTTTTAGTATGTTGTAAGTTTCACACTATAAGTGCTTCTATTCTACATTCAATCAACATTGTTACTGAAAACGATGAAGAGAATAGTCTTACCTTAAAATAACAACGTTTACAGAGCAAGATTGGCAAAATTAATGGTTATATCAAGGTAAGGACATATTCTAATCTTCCAATATTTTCCAACCAAAAAAAGGGTCCAATTAGTAAAATTTACAATTAACGCCTCTTTTGCAAAGAAAAGCTAAGCAATTACCAATTGCTTATTTATGCAATACTACGTGAAATATCAGTGTATCTTTTAGTTAAGGATTTGTACGAACCAGACTATTGGGAAGTTCGAAAAATAAGAAAACATAAATTTTTATATTAGAATGAAACTCCCTACTATTTTCAGAGCCTTAAGCCGAACTTTCAGAAATTTGAAAATTTATTTAGGCTATGTCTCCTAATACGTATATCCTGCTGACGCATATCTGGATGCGAAGATCGAACCTATTACGCGCCGCTCTCTTACTTTGCCAGCACACATAGACAATCACCCTCAACAAGGGGGAAGAAAAGAGGTTCCTTTTTTATTAAATTCAAAATAAAATTTAAAGTGTTTTACATTTATTCAAAGCCGCTTTCAATAAATTCGTTAAAGTAGTCGCTAACAAATATTTTTTCTTTTAAATCATCATAGCGTTTAATTTCTAAATACGTGTATGTATATAAATTGTTGTTTTCTTTTCTGTGTTAAAATGTGTATGGCGCAGTGGAGCTAATATTTTTCTCAGAAAAATATATGCTGCTGTGTTTACAACATTAGCATAAAGTGTCGCTTCTGTTTTACATTATTTTCAAATAGGTCGTATCCAATAGTTTTGCTTGGTTTCATGTTGATTGTAGTACTTCTTTTTTTTTCAAAATAAAAGTTGGGCGTCGTAGGCGTGGTATTTGAAAAGTTTGGTTCATTTTCAAATTCTTTTGCAAGTTTGTAGGTGAGATCTTCATTTCTGCGAACGGGGCATGCACGGTTGCATGCTTAGGTGCATTCCGAATTTGGAAGTGGCCAAGAATTTGTATACCGTATGGGTTTTTAAAGCTTGTTTCCGTATGTAATAAAGGCTTTGAAAATAATATGAAATAATAACGCACTATAAAATTTTTAATTTTTGTAAAAGCACTATATCATTTTCCGTAGAATAGACGTTAAAATTTTTGTAGATTTAGTCGTAGGTTGTGAGCAATAAGTAAAAAGCCACTTTTTTATAACTTTAGAAAAACAGAATATATGCTCTGTGGGGTCTCTGGGCATTGCAAACGCTTTGGCAAATTATATATACCTATTATACTTCGGTGATGGGTATAATTATGACTAACTCCATCGCAATTCTTTACGCGATTCATATTCCCGTAACTAGGGGACACATGTGCAAAAATATTCTTTTAATATCATAGCATAGCAACCGATCTTTAATAGTGCATTGTTATAAGATCAAAAAATGAAATATTAAATGTAAGAAAGAAATGTAGAACGTATGAAAATCTATCGTTGTTTGCGCGCAGTACAAGATAGAAAGACGTTATTGGGATGCTCCAGCACTCCCCGCGCCCTATAAAGATGATGGTGTTGACGTGCGTATGGAAGCCACTACTCGAAAGGGTAATAAGACGGTCGCCTTTGAATGGTGTAACAATATATGTTTGCTAATTGCTAATTTGAACAAACTACATTTTAGGCGGCTAGTAACAATTTATATTTATATACAATGACAACGCAATAAACAAGGGAAAAGGGCGGAATCCTTACAAATCATTATGGGCCAGAGCGAAAGGAGAAACAATTGAAAAAAGAAGCTGAAGTATATTCGAAGGATGATGGCAACGTGCAGAATTATTTAAAAGGATGAGTAAATTCGTTAAATAAAATACAAAATACTGTTATGAAATTCGCTTTTATAAGATACAGTCGGTATCACTGGATCGCATATATTTTATTCAAGAGAAATACACCTAAAACTTCTTTTATTTATAATTATATTTGTTTAAATGTAGGATTATTTACAAATTATTTTTGGCAATACTTTCCACTGCTTCACTCAAATTTTCTTTTTCTACTCTAGAGTCTTTCACAAATATTCTATTCATATACATTTTTGCCAACATATTACTAGTACCTAATTTTATGACTTGATTCTTAATACGTTAAGCTGGTTTTGTTGGTAACCGCTTTCATCGGCCTGCAGCTGCATGACGCGCCTGCGAATATGCACTTTGTTTTTACCTGTCTGCTTTTCCGCTAATCACTTTTATCGGTCTGCAGTTGCATGACGCCTCGCAAATGTACATTTGAATTCTTTTCTCTTTAAGGAATTTATTATTCTAGAAAATGCCTTAATTGGAATCAACTAGATTGGGGATTTCCGTAACAATACGTTGGAATACGAAATAAAAAGCACAATTGAAAGAAACTAGCTGGCAACATAGCAAGAGATACATTTATGTTTACTTATAAATAAACGTATGGCGACTTTGTCGCGTTCCCATAATGACCGATAAAGCTTTTTTGACCCCAAAATGTCTCGGTTATCCGGATACATAACATTGCATGATTTGCAGTAAGCAATTTTTGCGAGTTCACATTTTGATTGGAAACCCAAAAGCATTATGCCAGCAACGTGCAAGTTACTTGATTTACTGTCTGTATGTTAAAAGTACCTCATACCAAGCACTGGTTATATTGACTGTCCGCGGATATCCCAGCTCTTTAATTTTACAGTCCTAAGACGTTTACGTTTTACTATAGCATTATCTCTGCGCTAATATTTTCTACAGTGCTTCATCTTTTTGAAAATAATTAAAATATTGCGCCGAAAGAGCCAGATCAGGAACCAAAGATAATTTAAATTGCCCCAAAGAATGTCTTGCGGAACTTTGTTTTACTTTACGATCAGCCAACAGCTCGCGCGATTTTTCTGGAACAACAGGTGTAAAACTTTCAATATCTTCATCTTTTACCACCGAAAGAAAGTCTTTATAAAAGCTATTATAATTATATATATTCATTCTCATAGGCATTAATTTAAAATCCACCTCTTCATCTTTTAAATCGAGAGCTTTATGCAAGGCTTAAATATCGCTAAGATAAACAACAGTGGAATTATCGACGGCATTATAGCATTTACCGACTAAATCCAAACACAAACGCAGCGAATAACACAAACGCACAAACGCACCTCAATATCATCTGTAGCAACACCGTACCATACATTTGCACAAAACTTTTCGGCATGTTTTCTAAAAAACGTAAATAACGGTCAAGTACACCTTTAGTGAGTTGACGTACCGGAAAAAACATAGCACAATTGTATGCCATTTCAATGTCCTCTAAGCAGTTTGATTCGTACGGCTGATGAACTTTGAGGGATCTCGGGCAGTATAAATAGCATATAAGTTGTCCTCATCATCCTCAATCAGCTATCTAAACTTCGTAGTCCGGATTCCGAGAAGATATTTCCAGATATTTGTTTTTAAAATTCAAAAATTAGCAATTGTAAAATTTTTCAAATATTTCCAGATATTTGTTTTTAAAATTCAAAAATTAGCAATTGTAAAATTTTTCTCCCAAAAAATTTTTTTTTTTTTTTTTTTTTTGGTATGTTGAATGGAGATGGACTAAGACAATAGATTTGTGGCTTATATGTCTAGATAATAAACTGTCGCAATTTTTGGTCACAACTATGTACAAAACGTAACAAAAAAACGAGCGGCCATAATAACTGGAGCCAACATGTTTAGTGTAAATGTGTATGTGCGTGTAATTGTGCTTGTTGAGTTCTTGAAAGTTAAACAGTGTTGCAAACTTTGGCTGAAAACGAAAAGGAATGCTATGGTAATAGAAGATGATTGAACGCAAAAACGAAAGAAAAAAAGGAAAGAATAGGAAAAAAAAAATTCTAAAAGGATAAATTAGCTTTTCTAATAAAGCAAGTTAGTTCCCCGATATGACGTACATTTTTTGCTGCAAAGAGATCGAGCAGACAGCCATATATCTTGAAGAAGCTAAAGGAATCTTTAATGCCATCAAGCCTGTGACATCTGAAGATTAGATGCTCAGCAGACTCAACAACTTTGCAAACTTCACAAATATCACATGGTATAGCACGAATCATTTTTAAATAAACTTTGTCATAAGTGTGACCACTCATGAGTCTATAAAGAATTTTGATTTCCCAGGAATTAAAAGAAGATACAGAAAAAGGTTTGAATTGAAATGCGGGATTTAATTTATAGAAAGGACGATTGTTTTTAACGCGTGCGATTTCTTTTTAATTCGTCGTTTAGCTGTTGAAGGATGTGGTTGCGAATAGCCCGAATTGCTTCATTGGGAGTGTATTTGATGGACAAAATTGTCCCATCAACACGAGCTCTCCCTGCATGAAAGTCGGCTTTTACATTTAAAAAAAAGCCGCAGTGGCCAGGTACCCAAACGAAGTGACAGTCATCCACTTGAGATTCATGTAACATCTTGTGAATATATATACATACTGATTTTCTGCATCTCTTTTATTTATTAGAAGTAGAGCTGACTTCCAAACCTTCTGATACCAACGGACATAGCAACATTAATAGCAAGTCGACTGGCGAGCAACTCAATAAAAGTCGAGGAAAGTTTCTCTTCCACTTTAACTCGATACTTTATGTCCGACGGAACCGCCAGTGGCATATATATCGTTGTTGTAATAACAAAGGAGCTTTTCTTGGCATAACAACCTCATACAAGAGAAGTTGACATTTTTTTTTGAGGTAGAGATCGATTCGAGAATGTTCATGAAGACTGCATTTGCTGGTAATGAAATTCAAGGGAGGAATTGAATCTAACTTATCAAAAATATGACGAAGTTTTTGATAGCAAAAAGTATAGTTGGAAGTGACAGTATCACTGAGAGATATAATTTCCTGAAAAAAGGAAGTATTTATCATCTTGACTTTAATTAACTCCTTGGCAGTGCAAAATAGGGCTCTTTCGGAAACCGGCCATTCACCAGATATGACATTGAGAATATGTTGAGGAGTTGAGGGGGTCAGTCCAGTACAACCCTTCAACATTCGGTTTTCAAATGCTTCTATACGTTTCTCAATATATTTTGGGAAATTGCAACATGTGGAATGTCCAAAACCAATTTTGGGCCTGACTAGAGATTTGTAAACGGTCAAAGCATTTTTGGGAGGCAAGCCTGCCTGATTGTTTGTCATGAGTTTGATGATGTTACATCCAGACTGACAACCTTTGGACGCCTTTTCATAATGCCAACGAAGGGTTAAGATGTCATTTAAAATTCTCTCAAGAAATCGAAGAGATTTTACCTGATTAACTTGGGTACCTTGGATAAGAAGTCTGATTTCACGTTTAGAACCTTTGGCAAAATAAATAGCGTTTGTCTTGCTGGGGTTAAAATGTAAATTAAGATCAGCGCATGCATCGAAAAACATGTTCGCTTTCATTGAGAGGTTACTGACAGCTGCTGAAAAAGATGAGTCCGCAGATACAATTAGTAAATCGCCTGCATATTGAAAAATGTGAGTTTTGTCATCTTGAAGATCATGCAAAGAAGCTGCGTATAAACTGAAGAGTATGGGGCTTAAACAACTGCCTTGTGGGATACCACCACATATTTCAACATTTTCGGTACCCATCACCAACACACGCTTGGATAAAAAATTAAGTACCCACAGCCGCATTCGAAGAGAAATCGAAAAGTTTAGGAGAATTCTACCAAGCTTAATCAAGTTGACATAGTCGTAGGCTTTGCTGATGTCCAAGGAGAGCATGACAACCATTTTCCCTGCTCTTTTTAAGCTGGCTATGAGAAAACAGAGTTCATTAACGCACATATTCGTGGATTTGCGTTCTTGATAGGCGTAAGACCGAGCTGGAATAATGTTCTTAGTTTTCAGGAAAGCAGTTAGTCTCTCCTTAACCATGAGGTTGATGGTCTTTATGAATACAGATATCAGTGAAATTGGTCTGAAGCTACTTAAATCATTTAAGACTTTACCTGGCTTGGGAATGGGAACTATTTTGATGCAACGCAAATCAGAGGGTATAAAGTTGGTGGACCAGCAGTTGTTAACTGCATGCCAAAGCATGCTAAAGCTTCCTCCAGACAGTGCTCTGAGCATGTCATACTTGACTCCATCACAACCTGCAGCAGTAGCTCTCTTTCTGGAATGTAAAACATACATTAGCTCATGCAATGAAAAGGGTGTGTTACTGATACTACTAAAAGGAATTGAAGGCATTGTAATAGGATTAACAATTGGAATGTAGCTCTTGAGCATATCTAGGTATTTTTTATTATCACGGTCATTCCATACAGCACAACCGCTTAATTTTCGACTAGAATGTCGATGACCATTGATATAATTCCAGAAGGAACGTGGGTTGCCGTTACCACATAACTCTTTAATAGCGATGGCTCTATGTGCCCTTTTCGCCTTTTCGCTAGAATCACATTTTGTTCACCGTCAAGAAAGTCGCATAATCGCTGAATCTCATCACGAAAGGTTTGCACATCGAGACTGGGTGGAAAGTAGGATGAGGCTATGAAACGTTTTGATGATGATGATGTCAACGGCAGAGTTATAGGGAATACGTCTGAAATTGACACCATTCTTAGCTAATATACTAACACCACCATAGCCATCATTTCGGCATTTGGTGGCTGAGGCATAATTCGAAACTTTAACTTCGAAACAGTTTTCATCTTTCAGAAAAACTTCACTTAAGATACAAAAATCAATCTTGTTTGAGTTTAAGTAAAAATCTAGAAAAGGTAGGTTACGTCGGACACTTTGAATATTATATTGTAAAAAGGATATCATGTTGAAACTTGAGAAAGAACCCCAGCGGATTTCCTCGCAGTACTGGATGCTCGAACGGGGCAAGAAATAGCACAGACAGACATTTTTTCTTCTAATTCTTTAATAAGATTGTGAGGGATCATCGGATGGATACTTTCTTGAATCGCGAGAATTAATCTTTCAAGTTCTGAAGACCGCAAATAATTGTTTGAAATTTTCGGTCCAGACGACTTGGGGGGTGTATTGGGAGAAGGCTTGGTGGGTGAATTGATAAGAGATTTGGAGGGAGCCAATTTCCTTTTGACGACAGCATTATATTTATTTTTGGCTAAGATTTTGTTGGCGTTTTGATTATCATCCTTGGTCGAAATTGCAAACGTGTTCCCCAGTGGAGGGAAATTGTCGTCATAAGTGATGCCATCGAGACATTCGGAATAATTTGCGGAAAAATTCTCTTTGACCTCTTTATACGAAAGATTTTTAATTGCCATGATCCTGTTGATATTTGATTCAAGTTCCCTGTTAGGGCAACACTTATTGAGAGTCTTGTGCTCACCTGAACCACAGGACAAGCACTTCATCGTGTCGCAGTTTACACAATTCGGAGACTTCCCACATTTAAGACACCTGCTCTCTTTGGCTTTGCAGAATTTTGACACGGGACCGTTTCTACCGCACTTAAAGCACTGCTTTAAAGCGGGTACATAGTACTCAACCGACAGATAACAATAATTAAATTTTATTGACTTAGGGAGGGCTCTCCCTTTCAAGCCAATTTTGATGCTGGTTGTGGCAATCCACTCATCTTTGTTGTTGGAATTTATTCTTTGAAAACGGACAGCGGACTTAATCGGAATATCGGATATGGCGTTTTTAATTATATCATCGACACTATATGTGCATGGGATGTTTCGAATGACTCCAAATCTCTCAGTGAAAGACCTCCTTCATTATTCGTAACAACATTGTTGGCATTGACAGCAGAGCTGAAAAGCAGTTTGGCTCTGACCCTGCTGACAACTTTTAATTCTTTTAAGCCGTACATATTGAAATCCTTCAAGTAATCAGAAAAATAGAGATTGGAGTTAATATTGATGCGATTTCCTTCTGCGTCTGCGCACGTTTCGACAAAAACGACGAAATTGCAGTTCGAAAGGCAATCGTACAAATTGATCTCGAGATTTGGGACGGCTGTGGCACACAAATCAGAGGGCTGTTTACTAGGCGCAATTAAAACGTTTGCGTTAGCTTCTCCGTTAGCAGATAAAAGAATATTATTCTCACCCATTCTCGATCTCTCGGTGTGCCCAGTGGCGTTCATGTAAAAATCTTCAAAACAGTCTCCATCAGTAGTTATAAGATCAGACCCAGTCTCCATAGGGACACGGGCTGATGTTGTTTAGGTTTTTATCACGGGGAACACAAAAAAAGAAAATATCAACGAAAAAACAAAAAATAATAATTGAATATATGTATTGCTTCTTAATTTTTCTCTCACGAGAGATTTGTCTTCCTTCCCTCCTTTTCTTCCTTTAAAATCGTTTTCTTTGGTTATTTTATTACTTTATTAAACCTCTTTTCCTTTTTTCAAATATTTAAATTCCCTTTTTTTTTCCTTTTTTTCACTAACACTGGTAAACACAAAAATTATCCAGCTGAACCAGAGAAATTTGATAATGCAGATCTCGTGGTGATTTATGATATGATGTTTGATCTTTCTTGTAGTAACAATTTAAATTATAATTGTCTCCTTAGTACTGTCCATTCTGGGGTTTAGTCCAGAAGATTGATATCCTTGATATCCAGCTTTGGCTGTATCGGGATGGATTATTGATTTATAGATTGATAAAATTGATCGATTGCGCCATGTTGGTTGCTGTTTATAAAAGAATCGCAATATTTTATCGAGGGCAGATACAAATCAAACAATTGTATAAAGAAACTTTCGTTTCAAATGAGAACCACCAGGCCAGAGTGAAAGTGTTGATGAACTTTACAATTTTTCCTTGCGAACGAGCACACAGAGGATGATTTTCGCTTCAATGCTGAAGATTTGTTCGAAGCGTACGTCTTAAAGCTTTTATGTCAAGTGTTTGAATCTTTAAACTTATAAGAAAAGCAGTGAGCAGACCGACGGACAACATCCAGAATTCTAAGCTAATCTTTCAAGCAGTCAGTTCAGTTGTATTTATTTTTTAAATACAGGAGGCGTGTGTTTGACAGCAGTCTTCCGCCTTATACTTTAATATATGTGTATATAATCTGATCAAGCTAAAAGTTTACTCACATTTTTATCTCTAATAATAAGTCGGTGTAGGAAAGTCAATATGTCTGTACAAATAAAATGACTGGCGTCACGAACAGATCCGATTATCTTTTGTTTAATAACCTCTTTCAGCAATGCGCATCAATTCAAAAAGACCTGAGTCCATTAATGCGATGTAATAAAAATTAATCAAAGTTCTTACATGTTAAAGTGTCTCTGGGTAAAGTTGGATTTTTTCCCCGCCTTGCAGTTAATTGAAGTAAAAGCTTGTTCTAAATATTCTGTTTTCTGTATAATTTTTAATAATCAATTGGTGTTTCTATGAATTTTAAATTTTACGTTTATGCTTTGATAGAAAATATTAAAATTGAATCAATTGAGTGTGAAAAAAATGCATGTTATTGTGTGTAAGCTATGATGAGGACAGGCGCTACTTAAATATATGACCTCTTCAAATTGAATTTTAAAGTAAATAAACACAATAGAAAAATAGAAGGATTTTTTCGTATTAACGCGAAAACCGTAAACTTTTCACGAGTAAATTGTAATTTTATTTAAAGTGAATAAATATTGCGGTGAAATAAAAATGTTTATTGTATCGTTTGTGGTTTTAACGCAAAAATAAAACGTGAAACGTCTGAGAACATTTTTAATGGATTGGCGCAAATAGAAGATAATGGAAAACGATGTTAATAGTGAAGCATAATTGATGAAGTAAGTGCACGGTTTTATAAAAGAAATAAGTGAATAATAACAAGTAGGAAAATTCAATTCGGTCGGGAGCGAATCTTTTATACCAAAAAAGTAAAAGAACAAAATTCTTATGCCCTATAATATGGAAAGGGCGCAGTCGATTTCTTTTATTTTCAAAACAAAAGTGTGTATCGTCGAGACAAGTTGGCGTTGTACAAAGTTACGCAAGCCGACAGGTGTCTGATGCTTCTTCTGAGCTTTGCAAACGTTTTGACAAAACGAATTTACCTCTCATTCTTCGGTGATAGGTATAAAAAATTGTTTGATAATGGTATCAATGTAAAGATGTAGAGCATATTTGTCCCAAAAGCCTTTGAATACAAAGCAAACATTGTTCTCCCCTTCTTAGAGAATTCATTTTGCCGGTAAGATCTTTATATCAATGAAGGAATACGCAATAGGATATATAAAAAGCGATTTTTACAATTTAAAAGTCGTTGAATAAATTGTATAAATATTTACCGTTTGCTTTCAATGTCCAAAGTAGAATCCTTCGACATCATTAAATATGCTACATTTTTTTCTTATCTTACATACTTTGCATAGACTTCTTTTCTATAATAATTACATTTGAATTTTGTTAAATTCAAGAACGGCTGAAGATTTGACAGTTAGTCTTAGGTAAGAGGAATTCAGAAATTCTTGCCATTTAAAAGACTCGACACATATCTTATGGAGGGTATAAATTTTTGATCACTGTTCACATAATAGTGCAATTTAAAGAGAGAGTTATGAGAAGAGAAGAATGTCCGAAGTCCGTCTGCACAAAATGAGGTTTTTTTTTTTTGGCGAGTTTTGTGCCGGTTTTAAGAAGAGTAAAAGAAGGGATCGAAAAGGGCAGCAGTGCGATAAACAGTTGATAATAATTTTACTATTCTTGATAATTACGGATAAATGAAACCAGTTCAATTGTGAAAAGTGTTCAATTAATCAAATATATTTAAGTTACATATATATACGAACGCAATATATTGCATTGAATCAAAAAGTGAGTGAATAATAAAACTAATAATCGCTATTAATAAACACATATATCGTATATACGTATTGAATGTACGAAAGACGAAATTTCTCGCTTGTTAAAGCAGTTAAAAATTCTACAATTTTAAAAATGTATAAGATAATTAATAAGTAATGTAAATAAATCGTGAATTAAACTGTAAAGAATTGTAAAACAAGAAGATGAAGAATTAAATAATTTAAAAGTAACTGAAACTCGTTGCTGTTTGAGAAGCAGCAGCGGATTCGGCGGGTTCTTCTACTACGGGCAATTCCTCTTGGCCCCGTGCGGCTATCATTGGTTTCGAAAAATTAGTTGCAGAATGTATAGAAGTAAAACGTGCCAGTTGCAGAATGTACAGAAGTGAAGCGTGCCAATTACAGAATGTACAGAAGTAAAGCGTGCCACTTACAGACTGTGCAGAAGTAAAGCGTGGCAGTGGCGAAGTGTGCAGAAGTAAAGCGTGCCAGTTGCAAAGTGTGCAGAAGTAAAGCTTGCCACTTACAGACTGTGCAGAAGTAAAGCGTGGCAGTGGCAAAGTGTGCAGAAGTAAAGCGTGCCAGTTGCAAAGTGTGCATAAGTGAAGCGTGCCAGTTGCAAAGTGTGTAGAAGTAAAGCGTGCCAGTTGCAAAGTGTTCAGAAGTAAAGCGTGCCAGTTGCCCGTATACGGGGAATAGTAGCTAAAGGTAGATACTGGAAGAAAACTAAACAAAAATTTTTGCATTTTTTGCATTAGGAAAAGAGAAAAAAAGCGCTGTCAACGTCGAGTATTTCACAAAAATAAATCTGGGACTGAAAGCGGTAGGATTATCAAACTTTGCATCAACTTAAGCATTGTTGAAGACGATGAAGAGATATTTTATTTATTTATTTTATTGAGGCTTACGTAACCTCGAAACCATTAAGGCCTGTTATAATCGATTAAAGTATCTGACCTACCAAAACTAGCCGAGGGGACAGTTAACAACCAAGATAATTAAGTTACTTTTGGCCTCAATATTCAGTCCTTAACATTAATTAATAAATAAACATAAGACAATTTTTTCATTTTCTCATAAAAGTTAATGTATTTTTTAAATATGGATTCAAACGAACCACGATTAAGTTTACATGTACAGGTCTCCTTCAGGTAGTGTAATCGCATATCGGTTTATGCATCCACTGTGAAGTGTGTCATGCACACTCAGCATGATTCTTTTTGCTGAAAGAAAAATAAAAATTATGGCACACTTCACCTGGCTGCCTCAATTAAAACAATTAACTTTAGCAATGTAAACATAATTTTAACACTAGAATTTAGGTATAAATAACTCATTAAAATCTGAATAAATTAATTGCTGTCATGCAATTCAAATCAAGCGTTTCACTCGCTAACATACTCACAGGCGTTCCATCCACCCAATATAAATTTTACTAAGGACTCTCTTCATGCCTAGCTCGTCTGGCATTTATAAAGAAGCAGACAGACTTGGCGCATGGAAGCCGAGCAGCTTAGGGCTAAATTGCGGTACACTTACTTACACTTTAGGAAGGATAGGGAATTTTCCCAGAAATAAATATTTGTTAACATCCAACAATTTTTCATTACAATATTTTACAGGTCTTCTTTTTCTTGGTCATAAATATATTTTACAGGTCTTCTTCTTGCTGCTCATATATAGTACAGGTCTTCTTCTTGCTACTCGTATATAGTACAGGTCTTCTTCTTGCTGCTCATAAATATATTTGACAGGTCTTCTTCTTGCTGCTGATATATTTTACAGGTCTTCTTCTAGCTTCCTTAGTCGGAATTGGTTTATTATGGGTTTATACAACGGCTGTACCCGTTGCGAATTCCTTAAATTTCTTGTTTACCGCTATAACAGGGAATTTGCTAGGTGAAAAAGTTTTAGGAAGAAGTAAGTGTTTAAAATGAAAAGTAGGAAAAATAGATGGAGAAACTTTTTACAGAAGTTGTTTTGGGTGCGGCTTTGGTTTGCCTGGGCTCTATGGCTATCGTACTTGACCAAAAGAAGCCAAATAATAGTTTTTGAATATTAACTCTGCTCATTGGCGAATAAAAATAAAGCCTTCCTAATGATTTCTTTCTATGGTGTTTATTTTACATCAAAATAATATAAAGATATTGATACATTATCAAATAAATTTTCCGCTCATCTTTTGTATTTCTAGGCGATTTTTTAACGGAGTAAGTAAAGCTCGATAAGTAATGTCGATTATGTATATTTACAAAGCTTTGTGCACTGCATTTATAAAAACTTCCATGCTGGCAATAGGAGGAGTGATGGCATGTCCTGTGCTGTGGCGGTGTTCACATTTGCAAAAGAAATATATTGTGATTAATAAATTTTATATACAAAGATGACTACAAACTTACCGTTGACCTACGGAAGTGTCGCATTCCGCTGATTCGGTGCTTGTTTTTAATCTAAAATAAAATTAAAAATATAATAAATTAGAAATAATAATAAGGAAAGATAAACACAAAGTTACCAATGAAATACAGCGAGCCCTCGTGTATATGAGGCAATGAGCGGGAAGTTGGACTTTTTTTTTTATCTAAAATAGAAGAAATAAATAATAAATAAGTAATATATAAATGCGTAAATATATAATATATAAATATAAACATATAATAATTTATTTACTTCACTTTACTGTATTTAATACACGATTTCTATTTCTTTTCCGTACGGTGCGCGGATATTTGTCTTCTCTGAAATAGAAGCAACAAATGAAATCTTTAATCTAAGGTAAAAATTGAAAATGTTACTAAGGAATTTATTAATGCATTTGCATTATAATTAAATTACCTTTCATTTGCGGTTTTCCAAGATCGATTCTCCTTAACTATAACTTTGCGGGCGGACCTTTTTTAATCTAAAGGAGAAAATGAAAATGTAAGATAGAAATTCTATAAAAAATTGATAATAATAATATACTTACTTTTCAATGACGAAACGTTTTCGGTTAATGGCTTCCTCCAAGTTTTTTCCCTTAACAGCAAATCTAGTATGTATCCCAGCAAATCAGTCGGGTGGGTACTTTCGTTGGGACACGATCCTCTGTCTGTGAAAAAGGCAAGCCGTACCACGATTGTTGCTTGTATGCGCTTGCCTATGTCGCATGCCGTCATGTTTGTCTGCATTGCTGAGTTGAACAGGTCTTATCCTTTGTCAAACGCCTCGTTGACGAAGGGTTTTAGGAGCGCTAGATCCACGTATCCTGACCCCAGAAGTAAATTGTTCTTTTCATCTTTTGTCATTTGTTTTCCGTTCATTTCTCTGCAGTACTCGGTCAAGTCTTTTAAGCAACGGTGGCAATTCAGTTGGTAACCTACGAAGCGCCCGATCCCGTATCCCGTAACCAGACGCAGGTAGCTGTCAATTTTTGGGTCGAGCTGACCTGTTATCAAATTGTCGAATATTCGTGCGCCTCGCCCGAATGATCGAAACTTTTCTTCAGGCTCTTCATCAATTTCGTAATCCATTTTTTTAATAAGTACATAATCATTTTCCGGTGCGTATTCATTCGGGTATGCTGATAATTGCCTTTTTCGTAATCTTTCGAAGAGTTGCTGACGGCCTAGTTCATTTCCTCTTCGCCACCGTCATTTTGATGCCAAATTTAACCTTCTAATGAAGAGCGGCCCGTATTGCTCTTCATATCTAGCCTCCTCAACCTACGTCTAATCGTATATTTTTTTTAAAAACTGCCTCTTCCATAACTAATAGTCCAGTTTTCGCCGTCAGTTTGTCAGCAAGTCTCTTGCATTCTAACGTGGAAATCCTACCTGCGTCAACACCCAAAGTCGCTAAAGACGGCGTTCGTTACATTTGCCATTAGTGATAAACTAAAAATGTATATGTATATATGTAAATATGTATATAATGAATAACATATAAATACAACCTGAAAAGAAAAAATATAAATATTAAGAAAGCAGAAAGTTTGATCATATATAATAAAAATGAAACACCGATCAACAGCTTTTATTTTCAATTTATTCATATTGTTACGGAAATCTCAAATCTTGTTCATTCCAGCTAAGTAATAAAACTCCTAAAGAGGGAAAAACTAGATGCCTATTCGCAGCACGTCGTGCAGCTGCAGGCCGAGAAAAACGAGCACCAGAGAAGCAGGTTAAAGAATTAAAAATGAAATTATAAAGTTAGGTACTAGTAATATGATAGTAAAAGTGTATACAAATAGAGGAAGGGTTAGTAGAGAAAGAACATTTGAGTTAAGCATTCGAAAGTATTGCCAAAAATAAATTGTGAATAATCTTACATTTAAAGAAATATAATTGTAAATAAAAGAGCTTTGAAGCGTATTTTTCTTGAACAAAACATCCACGATCCAGTGATTCGGACTGTATCTTACAAAAGCGAATTTTATAACAACTGAAACTCAAAGTGGGTCAGCTCAAACAGGAGCTGGGAAAAAGAAACCTTCGTACAGTCGGTAGCAAAGCTGAACTAAAAAAAAGACTGGTTGGACAGCTAGAAAAAGACGGACAGGATCCACCCATACTTGAATTCCAATATAATATCGAGGAAAGGGAGCAAGCCGACAACTTGGGAGGAACAGAAAATGCAGCAAAAAAAGAACACGAAGAAAAAGGCGAAGATGGTGAAGGTATATTAAAGGTAATGCAATTTTTACAACAATTGCAACAACACACGCAACAAATGCAACAACAAATGCAACAACAAACGCAATAAACGGAACAGCAAACGGAACAAACGCAAAAACAAACGGAACAGATAGAAAAAAAAATTGACGAGAAAATACAGGAAAATCAAGGCATCCTGCGAACAAATATACGCAGAACGTACCAGCAATTCGAAGGCAAAGTTAATGTGCTGGAAGAAACAGTTGATAATGCGATGCCAGAATAAATGCTCAGGAAGAAGATGCAGACGTCGTGAAAAGTAAAATAAAAGCTTTAAAGAAAGGAGTGGCTAAGCTACAAACTAATTACTTAACCACCGGCCCTATCAAACTAAAAACACCCCTAACTTCAACGCATTCAAGCTACAATTTGGTGTTCTTGCAACAAAAAATATGTGGGATGATGACGAGAAAGCAGTCGACTTAATACCCTCCTTGAGAGGAGCAGCAGCGGAAATTATCCAGATAATCCCGGAAGGAAAAAGAACGGAATTCGCAGATATTGTAAATGCATTGGAAAGGAAATATGGTATCAAACATTGGCTTCGCGTTTGCACAAGAAGCAGGCATGAAGGTGAGACGCACGAAAGTTACCAGCGAGAACGATAATTTGGGTGTGGTCTGCGCGGCGCTTCGACAAGTCCTGCGCGAAAATAAGCAAGTGCCGGCTTCAGAAACACTCAAGTGTTATGTCTGCCAAAAACCTGGTCTTTTTGCACGGGACTGCCGATCCAAGCACAAAAGGACACACTCCGCATTATCTAGACGGAATA
Source organism: Glossina fuscipes (assembly GCF_014805625.2). Lineage (NCBI taxonomy): Eukaryota > Metazoa > Arthropoda > Insecta > Diptera > Glossinidae > Glossina > Glossina fuscipes. Next base: position 311,853 of record NW_023998567.1, on the reverse strand, counting down.
TTACTGAAGATGCCAGCAAGATATCCAACGAACAGACGTTAAACTAAAAAGAGTCAGCACAGCGGGGCAACGGCTGACTCAGAATTTAGTAGCCCTAAGATCGTTATTACTCAAGCAAAGAGAAGTAGCAACAGCCTAACGATCGAAGGGAAGATCCAAGGCTGGAACCACATCATCACGCTGCACACAGGTGCCTCTCATTCAATTATCAACAGTACAATAGTCAAATCAAAATTCGATCCGTTAGTTGGAGCACGGTTCCGAACGGCAACAGTTGAGGAAGCTGCTATTAAAGGTGAAATTATTAGAAAAATTTCGATTAGCGATGTTTCGATGAAGCACGAATTTCTGGTGGCAGATATAATGGACGAGGTAATATTGGGGATGGATTTTATGGCAAAACACGGCTTCGTACTGTATATGAAAAGGCAAGTGTTACAATGCGGTACTGTGACTTTGCCGTTGACTCTGGGATACGACAGACAAGCTAAAATATTACAAGTTGCAGTACAACGGCAACAGAAGATCCCTCAAAACTCTAAAGCAATAGTGTGAGCCACAGCTACCCAAGAGCAAAGACTAAGTAAGATATGGGTTGCCGAGCCGAATAAAGAATGTACGAACGACAACATCATCATTGGAAAAACGGTTGTCTCACCGGTCAACAATCTAATACCAGTACGGGTATTAAACCCAACCAGCGTTACAACAAAAGTTCACAAAGGGGACATTATAGCGCAATGCCAAAAAGCCGAATATGTGGTAAATCATCAAGCCGAAATACCAAAAACATGCCCAAAGATATCCCCAGAGGCTGAAATTCTCCTAAAAAAATGGACTAGCGATCTAGATGAGCAGCAGAAGAAATATTCCAAAAAGTGTTTGCTGGAAAATTGATCCGTCTTTGACGGCGTTACAAATTCGGGTGGTCGTACTAATGTTGCGAAACATATAATCAACACACTACGAGCTGATCTGATTCGGCAACGGCCTAGAAGAATTCCACGGGCAAAAAGAGGAGAAGTAACGGACTTGATCAAAAATATGCAAGAGCGAAAAGTTATCGAACCAAGAAAAAAAAAGATGTGTCTACCAGATCTTGTGTGGATTATAGGAAGTTGAACGAAGTGACCAAGAAGGATAGCTACCCTTTGCCTAGGATCGGTCACACCTTAGACACATTGTCAGGTTCGCAATGATTCTCAACCGAAGATTTGAAGTGTGGGTACTGGCAGGTTGAGGTTGCTGCGTATGACAAGGAAAAGACCACGTTTTCCGCTGGCGACGGTTTATATCAATTTACCGTAATGCCGTTTGGATTATGCAATGCGCCTGCCACATTTGAGCGCCTTATGGACTGCGTGCTAAAAGAGCTGCACTAGAAGACATGCCTGGTGTATTTGGATGACATTATTATCATGGATAAAGATTTCAAGGAACACCTAAAAAATTTGGCAAATGTTTTTCACCGATTATAGGCCGCAGATTTAAAATTGAGTATCGAAAGATGTATGTTCTTTGTGAAGGAAGTGACGTATCTTGGGCACAAGGTCTCCACGACTGGAATTCACACGGATGAAGAAAAAATCAGAGGAGTAAAAGAATAGCCTCCACCAAACCATTAGCACGAAGTTTCCTAGGACTACGTACATACTACCGCAGATTCATCCCCAGGTTTGCCACGGTTGCTAGTGGATTGCATGACCTTACGAAGAAAAATCGGTACTTCATATGCGGAGAGCACGTGTTCCCGCAGTTGAAAGAGCTGTTATGCGCACCACCCATTTTAGCTCATCCGGTACCAGGAGAAAAATTTATACTGGACACCGATGCAAGCGCAAAAGGCTTGGGCAGTGCGCTCTCCCAGCAAAATGAATGGTAACGAAAAGGTCACAGCATATTACAGCAACCGCCTATCTAAATCCGAGAGGAATTATTGCTGTACGCGACGAGAATTGCTGGCAATAACGCAATCTGTCAAGCACTTAAACAAATATCCGTATGGGCACCAATTTCACCTAAGGACAGATCATGCTGCTGCAATGGTTACTGAACTTTAAAGAATCAGAATGAGAATTGGCCAGGTGGATCGAAAAAGTATGAACTTACCAATTCTCGATTTCCTACCGAAGTGGCAAACCGCATAGTAATACGGATGCTATGTCCAGACGTCCATGCGATCCGCATTGCAAACACTAGAAAAAAGTAGCCGTCGCCATTTGCCGGACTATTGTGGAGCCCAACGGAAACTTTTTCAAGGAAGATATGCGCAGTGCCCAAACGACGACTTAACGCAATATTAAGGGCATTAGAACAGGAGGATCGTCCCACCTGGGAAGAGATTTCAAGAGAAAGTCCGATTACGAAGGCGTATTGGTCTCCGTGGCAAAGCCTCATCGTTAAAGATGGATGCTTGTGAAGCATATGGCATGGTGAGGATGCTTCATGGGCTAAGAAATTACTGGTGGTCCCACAAGCAAGAGCTCGCGAAAATATAAGGAAATACCGCAACGGATCAAGCGGAGGGCATCTTGGCATCACAAAAACCGTGGAGAAGATCAAGGAAAATTTATATTGGGTAGGCATCAAGGATTCCATAGCTGCATAGATTCGAAACTGCGATAAGTGCAGCAAATAGAAAGGCCCGATAAGTAAGCCGCGAGGGCGCTTGCAACAGTATAACGTGGGTGCACCTTTCGAAAGAGTCGCTATGGATATTGCTGGACCATTTCCAGCCAGCAATGCAGGAAGTAAATACGTACTGGTAGTCATTGATTACTTCAGTAAATGGTCAGAAGTGTAGCCTATAGCTGACCAAGAAGCAAAGACAACCCCCATCGAACTACATTTTGACCAAGGTAGAAACTTTGAATTTCGATCTTTTAAGAGGTTTGCCAAATGTTTGGCATTAATAAAACTAGAACGACTCCGTTGCATACTCAGTGTGCGGAAAGTGATCGACAACAATCAGCATGACTGGGATGAACACATACCAATCTTTTTAATGGCATATTTTGTTCGTGTCTAATCTGAGGCTACCCGCAGACTTGGAATTCGGGACACCCTTTTAATTTCCGAAGGGCCGATGCCGAATATGTTGCTCGATTGAGGATGATATTGGATAACATGCACCGACAGGTTCGAAATAAAACGCAAGTCGTAAGTGACAGGAAGAAAGCACTAACGTTGATGGATTTAAGGAAGGCGATTTAGTGTTGCTGTACAATCCTTTACGTAAAACAGTATGTCACCAAAACTTCGATGTCACTGGGAAGGTCCGTACAAAATCATCACAAGGATAAATGACGTGGTCTATCGAATGTAGAAACATCCCGAAGGCAGAGCTAAATTCAAAGTGGTACTCCTGGACCGATTGACCGCCTATCGAAACGACTTTGTTCGGGACTAACAAGATTAAGTGGAGAGTAGTATTACGGAAATTCCAAATCCTGTTCATTCCAGCTAGGTAATAAACTTCCTAGAGAGGGAAAAACTAGATGCATATTCGCAGCACGCCGGCCCAGGAAAACGGTAACCGGGAAAGCAGGTTAACGAATTAAAAATTAAACTATAAAGTTAGGTACTAGTAATATGATGGTAAAAATGTACATAAATAGAATATTTATGGAAGGGAGGGTTAGTAGAAAAAGAATATTTGAGTTGAGCAGTCGAAAGTGTTGCTAAAAATAAACTGTGAATAATGTTACATTTGAAGAAGTATAATTGTAAATAAAAAACCTTTGAGGTGTATTTTTCTTGAACAAAATCCAGTGATACGGACTGTATTTATAAAAGTGAATTTTATAACAATATTATAATATAAAATTTTTTACATTATTGTTGCTAAACCATATTCGTCCGTTTATGTTCCTTATTTACATATTATTATTTTCAAATAGACCTACATATTAAATCCTACAAACTAAATGACGCTAGCTCCGCCTTTATTTTTTTGGGTTAATATTTCTTTCTTTTTAATTTGTTTTAATTTAAACGAAGTATGTGACTAAACGATTAACAGACAAATAACATTCGATGATTGAATTGATTTATTTATCACAATTTTGTACAGTTCATGACCTTATTTAATAATATTTAACTTCTTTCGTGCGAGTCCAAGAAAATTTTGAAAAACCTGTTTTCAAAGTAAGCAATAATTGTACCATTTCTAAAAAATAAGTTGAGTCTGATAAAAACAAAAAATTACCAATTTATCCTAATTCCAACATGTGAAACATATAGATTATAAATGTACAACATAGGTTCTCAACCGACAACACATTAGTCTTATCTAATCTCAAACAGACCAATCATCACAACTCGGGCTTTCCAAGCAGTGCAGAAAAGAAGTTAAGTATATTTATTGAACACCTGCATTCATATTGGCGGCATTAAAACAACAAATGTATGTGCCGCCATATTATTTTATTACAGTAGCAATTGCTTTTTTAAAATCTTCGTTAAAAACAAACAACATATAAATTATTGTTATTGCATGCAGATTGTGTGCAGAGAAATTACAAGTAACGGTTAAGTGCAGAAAACTATTCTGCACATTCCTTATGAAATGTATTATTGCGTCTTACTATATCGGAATTATTTTCTGTACAAAAGCAGTTGGCTGGTTTTTTCCAAAATTCTTTACATGGTTTATAAAATAAGTACCATCTATGGGGAATGGAGAGAACACCGACTCGCGGTCAATAAATATGAAAAATGGTGAAAAGAATATTTCACCACATTTTGCATGAATTTTGACATGGCATGCATGGCAGCATAAAGTAGAAACAAAAGGTACCTTTCATTTATTGCGGTATGTATTTCAAGAATTGAAAAGAGCAAAAGAAAAGCTACAAAAGTTTCTTATTTACCTAAACCTGATCGAAAATTCGCCCCCTATGGAGACTGGGTATGATCTTATAATTACTGATAGAGAGAAATGGGTAAACGGTTACATGCCAATTACGGTAATCTGTTAGTCTCCCAAGGCTTCCAATGTTATCACGAAACGTAAATGCTTAGATGAAATCTTCCCTAAAAACAGTCTTAAACGCTTCTAAACACCTCAAAATAGTAGCGTAACTCAACATCAAAACCCTATTAAACATTATTAAACAATCTTAAACATTATTAAACAGTAAAAAATTAAATTTCGTAAATTTCGTTTAGTTTCTTGATTGTCTCGTTTAGTTTCTTGATTGGTCGTGCTACATCAACTTGATTTGGTTTTGCTGAAGCTGAAATTTTAAAAACAAAAGCCCTAACGGCTGCTATGAGATAAAATAAAAAATTTTTATATTTGATAATTTTATTTGATAAAAAAATGTTTAAAATAAAAAATTTAATAAAACGTGATAAAAAATGTTTGAAACCCTGTGCGAAAAGTGAACAGTCGTCAAATCGTTGAACAAGGGAACATATTCACGCATCTTTGAACGACCGTTTATTTACATAGTTTTTATCAGAAATTAATAATATTGCAGCTATGTATACACAGCTGGTTTTGGTTTCTTCGAGTAACAATTTAGTGTTCTCTGTACGACTGCACGACCTTCATATTTTGAACAGGGTAATATTTTAGGTTCGCTGCGGCGTTCTTCATCTCGTGTTGTCATTATCACTAAACTGAGGCTGATTAAAGGCCTCGTCGTGCCGCTTACATCTTATGCCGCGAATATACATGATAGCTTACATTCTGTCTTTAGTAATAAGTTGCATAAGCAGGTGTTGCTAACATTTGCTTAAATTCATCCACACTCGAACCCGGGGATAATCACATGATAAAATTCTTTTTATCTGACCATAGATACCTGCTAACATCAAGACTATTTTTTGTTAACCCTGTCCGTTTTAGGAATGCATTACCGCTCCGTATTAAAACGATTGCTAGATTTAAAGCGGGGATTAGGGCCTTTCATAATTTATAATTGCTATCACGTTCGTATCTACGCTTTCTTCCGATTTTGAAACAAAGAACTTATTAATTCTATAAATTGTTGTTGTTCATTATTGTGTACTGAGAGGCTTTATAGCCTTATTGGCACCTTAATTAATTATAGTAAGAAATATTATTACATTATTAATTGATTAATAAACTGAACTAACCTAATTAAAAATATAAGAGGTGAGGTCCTGCTGCTTTTTCTAATCACTGAGGCCTTAAAATCTCCTTAAGAGCTGATGAATATGCACCGGAGAATCTATTAGGTGCACACTATTTTTCATTTTTCTCTACAATCAAATAAATTGATCCGCGGCATACTAATTAAATTGTTCGATAAGCTAGGCATAAATAAGTTGTGAATTGTATGTAATCGATTAAAATAATAAACTCAAGTCGTTCAGTCGGGTTTTGCGAAAACAATTTCCTGGTTAGTGTAACTCCTTTGATCCACTTTTGGTTGAATTTCACAGCTACTTTTAGGACGGACGGCTAGATAAGTGCAGTTTTTAACGGAAAATTTGGCCAATATATACGAAAGACATGATATGTACATATAGGACGTAGAGGCTACGTCGAAGGATAGTTAAGGCTAAAAAATTTGGGACCATATATCTTCTTTCTAACTTTCCATTACATAAGTGAAATGCTTACGATGCGTCCCATATTTTAGTATTACAATATTTTAACAGTGCAACGTCGAGATCCGAGATTATGTAGCTACTTAAACAATATGCAGTTGCACTGTTGAATAAAGATGTATAAATAATATCAAGGGAAGAGCGGACGGATATACGGTGTCCCTTTCTTGGTCAAGAATTATGTACCTTATGTGGCATCTGCTATTGCAAAGCTCCTTGTCGTTTAATAGTCTTTATTATATAATTACGAAAGCTTTCTGTTGACAATGCTAAGAGCAACGCAGAGAATACGTTCTTTTTCAACCCGTAGCCTTCTTTTCTCTACCATCTCCAGCTATAGTGTGACTTATTAATGTATATTTTATTTATCTCAAATGTCGTTTAATTTATTTTGCATTAGTTTTTATGAGAATTACTATTTTCTCAGTTCACCGCAATCAGCGTTAACACATTTAACACATTTCTTTGGCTCTATCGTGCTTACAGCAAACCAACCTTACGATACAGCAGGAACAGAAAATAACACTTTATGTGATACAGATATTTACAGCAAGTGGAAAACATATGCTTAAGTATTGTTTACACCTCTCACATCATCATAATTCATTGCTGCTCTAAATTTTACATATCATATTTGGAAAACAAAATGTACGTTAATTAATTTGATTATCAATATAACTAATCATACTCAATACAACAAATGTCGTCCCGTGCGAAGTAGCAAACCCACTGGCAAAGTGTGGCGGTTTAAGGAAGAAAAAATTTGGCACTGAAATTGGAAGGCGGCCGACGAGAATTGGGTAGTCCGCTCAGTGCAGACGATCGTCAATGTTGCAAACGTCGTCAACGTTAATTAGAAGATTGGCGATTGCGACGATTGCGCGTCCTTTTTAATTTTTATCTCTAAAACTTAAGGCTCTCCGGACATAAAACGGAATTATAACTGACGAAAGAAAGCTTCGAGATTTTTTATCACACATTTTGTACCAAGCACTTTCACGTCAGCCAACATGCGAATATTGCTGCAATAACCACGTTGTGTAAATTTTCCAGGCACCATACGCCGCACAATATCTCCTGGCATTAAAGTCCGATCCGCTAAGCCAATCTGACAAGCAAAAAAAAGAAATCAATTAACGGAATGAAAGCTCATTAAAATTGATATCAGCTGTTTCCGGGACTCATTTAGCAATTAAGGAGTAATCATTAGCAAAAAACAAAACTGATTTTTTTTCTTTTCGATTTTTCCAATTCCTAACCGAGTTTTCTTTGACGGTTACGTCTTACCCGCCTGGATACCAAATTACACGCAAATCACCGTTGAGAAGTGAGTCTTTGAATACTTTATCTTCCTCATCCGAATAGAACCCAGATGTCCCAACAACTAGAACAAATTTGACGCGGCCTTTTTTATCGATTCAAAATACTTCATCCTCGTAAAAGTACTGTTTATTCACTATGGTATTAGTTGATCTCACTGATTTGCCTTGAATGTTAGTAATTTTTTTTGCCGACTTCCTTTGATTCATCAACCGATATGGATGGGGTAATAACAATACCCTACGAACAATATATAAGCAAGGTCTTTTCGCTGAAAATTTAAAATTAGAATGCGGTAGAGTTTTCCGTGTCAGCAGCACTATTAAACATTGCCTTAATGGGGTACCAAATTTAAGTAGAAAGTCATTACTAATAATCCACATTTAGAAATTTTAAATGGGGGATGTAATATCTATACATCGTGTAAAGTTAATAAAAGGAAACGTTTCGAAAGTATAAACATATTTGCAGCCTAATTTGCAGCATAATGTATTCAATCTATAAAATAGGAGAGTTCTTTCAAATTTTAAAATCTGCAAAAGGAACAAATGTGAATTTATTTATTTATTTATTATGGACCTTTAGTTAATTCCCTAATAAATTCAAATTATATCATTTTTCCCAACTATCTCTTCGTCGCATAGTTGCTGTATTAAAATTGGACCAAGAAGCACTTCAACGGTATCTTAGAATTTTAATGTATATTACTTTGTATTATTATTTTGTATTATGTACATTATATTGTACGTTATACATTCAATGAATGTATAATATTATAATATTAAAAAGCTTCGTTCGGAAATTATTTGATGCATTTATTAAATGAAGAATTTAGAAAGAGCCAGAGTGCGATCCACTCCGTACGCTATTTTAGTTTCTTTACCGTTGATTCCGTTTTTAAAGGGAAGAAACTGGTCCTCTTTATGTCCTAAACCTTAGCCACGTCCGAATCATTTAATTGACCATATTCTGAATTGCCCTATCCGAACAAACCTCCGTTCTTACTTAAAGCTAAAACGCAATCACAAGCACAAGCTAATTTAACAATCTTTTCTCCGCTAATATCGCTCATCGCCTGGATTGTAGTACCTGTCGTATTGTAATGACCTTGATTTGACCATCTAAACCCCATTGACTTTTGGGTCACAAATGTTTTTTTCCGATATTCGGTGAATAGCAGCACTTCCACGGTATACCTCATCTCCAATAACAGTCCGACAACACTGGACGTATGAGTTATTGCCCGTCGTGAAAATTATACCATTGCGAATAACCACTATCAAATAACTTCCGAATTTGGTCACATCTGAGACCAAGCGTCTGAATTTGGTCACATCTGAGAGTAAGCGTCTGAAGTTGTTTACAATTGAGAATCGCAAAGATAGTGTTTCTGAAGCTATACGAGTTTTCGTTTCCAGGTCTACTGTAAGTATAAATTCGCAAAAGAATTTTAACTGATTTATGCATGCTCCAACTGTCCATACATACTGAACTTTTTTAAAAATTTGATTTTGATACAGAAAGCGGGAGCATATATAAAGTCTTGGAGTAATTCTATAATTAAGTTTGATATTACTTACTATTGGATGACTCATATTTTGCAGCTTTAAAGTGCAACATAAGCAAATAAATTTGTCTGCGTATATGCGAACAGAATGTTGGGTTAACATAAGGTGGTTGGTCAAGCACATGCCCAGCGCGTTGGTTAAATGGTATGATGACGCCGTCAGCCAATGTAACATAATAGCAGAAGTTATTTCTTTCGCTTACCAATGAGTCGTTCTTATCAAAATACGTATGGTATGCGGAAGATCTGGGATACAAGCGGGCAGCTAAGACCATGACAAAAATAATAAAACGAGAAAAGAGATTTCAGGAAAGTATCCGTCTGACGAAGGATTTTTGGGGTTTGAGGAGGGCGTGTTGGATGGGAATGTACCCATCATAGATGAGGTTATATTAAACCTGACGGATGTGATGAAACGGACGAAACTGATGCGCCGAGGACGCCTGAACCGATGCGGAGGAGATCTATACCAATTGGAATACCACCTACCTTGATGCAAATGACGCCTTCATCAATTGAAGTAACACTTGCCTTGATGCTGAGGAGCCGTATAGACAATTTTCTAGAGGGCTGCATGGGGATGGCTGATGATGACTACGACGGACCGTCGACGTCAGCCCAGGCTCCAAGGCGACAACCGTCAAATCCTCGTTCGAAATTCGATTAACTGACCCCACAAAACGGAGTTGTGCAGATAGATTTCGACGATGTGTACACCAATAAGACGGTGGTGTACTCACGCGCAGAAGACGCGGTGCGGGATTGCGATTATAGCAACAAGGTGGAAACGACCACCATGGAGCACCGCGCTGTGCTGATCTTCGCAGCAGATAATCTCTGAACCCCATTCAACGTATTTCTCAACAGCTACCCGTGCACAACGAGTAAACAAAAAATGGGGCCGCTGTTGGAAGAAAATTTCAAAGCGGCGGAAGATATGGGACTGGACGTGAGGGCTGTCATCTGCGACCGAAATCCAGCAAACAAACGATATACTCGTAACTGCAAAACTGAAGTCTACGACAGAAAGCAAGCAGACGGTAGCACACACCGCTTTTATATGACTATCTCCACTTAGTAGACGCATTACTAAACACGTATAGGGAGGCCAATACCGATTTTGCCATTAATTTGTTAACAATGGTGACGCAAATGAGAGAGCCCACTTCTTCTTACTGGCAACAGAGAGGCTGAATACCGGCATACAGCACGCTGTGGGGGATGGCCATTTCACTGCAGACCACGAACGATGTGCAGGGCGCGACATTACATGCAGCGATCGACAACGAAGAGATCGAAGACCATGACGGTAAGGCGCAACGGACGTGCGACTTGACCGCAATGCTGGCGAAGTTCATGATTGTCTTCCACTGAAGCTCCATCAACAGCGATACATGGATGGAGCTCAAAAATGAACTAGAAGACGTTCACGATTATTTGCTTAAAAATTTAAGCGCGTCCGCCTAACAGTCAAGAACTTCGAAGCACTCATGGACGAGCTGCTAGAGGCTTATCCTGGCAGCACTATCGCGGCCTACAGGGTATGGCACTCAACATGAGGACCCGATTGCCCGAAGAAATAACGGCGCCGGTCAAAAGTCTGAGGGCCGTAGAGGAGGAATGTTGGGCAGAAGGAGTCACAGCTCAGGACGACTACCACCTCCCGCCGTTAACATGCACGCTGGAAGAGTTCCTGACGCTGCTCACAGGATGCGCAATAGCCCGCTACATCCGTGAGCAGCTGGAATGCGAGGAAGGTTTACAGAAACTCACGCTAGAGGAGGATGCCTTCTGCCGTGAGAAGTGAGGTCGCAAGGTTGCCAGCGATGGACGGAATAGCTTCACCTGGATCTCGAAATATCTCAAAATGGCCTTTCCAACAGAAGATATCCATGCAGCATTTAAGGAAACAGACGAGGTCTTCTACGTGTCCATGAGGCAACACATGGTTGAGAGGAATATAGGCAAGCGCGTGCAGGCGACAATAGTAGCACGGCTTGCCTTTTTCGGGACAGCAGGGTCGTGCAGCAGAAGTGAGCTGCACCCGACAAATTTGCTCGGATTCGTGTTGGTTATGCTGCTGTCCGGAATAAATTTCAGAGAGGAAAAGAACACCAACATCACGTGGTTCTAACTTCTCCGCGCGTCAGCTCAATATTCAATGCTTTCTCTTAACTTATTCTCTCAATTTTAGATTAAGATACAAGATGTTTCACCACAAGACCACTGTAGCGATTGGGCCGTTTAACGCACTAAACTTCTGATGTAATTGTATAATTTAATGCAATGCCCATTACAAAAATTTATTAATGAACATCAACGATATATCAGCGCATGTTATAGCTAAAATTTTACAAATATATGCCGCCTAAACGATTCGTGGTTGTCGCCATTTTTACAACTACGCGAACACACTTTGCAAATTCACAAGCTGTTTGACATGATGTAACGAGCAAGAAAATTTGACAAAAGGCCAATTACAAAATCGTGTTACCATTAAAAAGGATACATTCATTGCCGTTCTGTAAATTTAGATGGCGATGTAGTTGATGCTGAAGGAGGTTTATCAGGCATTTCAAAACTTAAAGGAGGTAATATATTGCAAGAGTTAAGTGAAATTAAACGCCTGGAAAATGATATCAAAGAACGTAAACGGGAAATACAAAAAATCGATCAGATAAGATAAGGTAAGTAATATGTTTACATAACCCGATTGTATATTGGCGTAACGTTTTTGCCCCAAACCGATAATATTTATGTCATGAAATTGGGTGAAATTAGTGAAAATGATACCTATCAAGAATTACTGAATAAACGGGGAGATTTTTCCGATTTTTTTCTACAACACATACAAGACGGCAGTGAGGAGGTTGAAAATTTGGATTATGTTATAATACATTTGGAGGGTAACTTACAGTCGGAAGAGTTAAAGGAACAGAAATTTGTATCAGTTGTCACGAAAAATCCATTAGCTATTTGTTTGTTATTTGCAAATGACATCTAATGTCAAAAATACCATGTTTTGGTAACAGGGTTGCGTAGATGCTAACTATGCGCAGACCAATAAAAACACCTCCACAATTATGTTAAAAACAAATCATCCACAACTATGTTAAAAGCAGAGACTGCGTCAGAAAAAACGTAGGCAAAAGTTAAAAGCGACATGTATAAATATATGTTACTTTTTCATTTCGACTTATATAATACAGTTAGAAGTAAAAGAACGCTTGAAATTGTATTTATTTGTTAAGAATTATATAAAAGTAGCTGGTCAGCGATTCACAGAAATTTAAGATAAACGCAAATAGTTCGATCGCCCTTACATCTCCAAAACGGCAAGTTTCTACGCCACCTTAAATCATTTAATTTTATTATTTATTTTATTTAAAAAAACATAATATTCTAATTTTTTTTCTTACTTAGTTGACAAATGATTTTCAATATTTTTTCTTGCTCCGCTAAAAACTTTGTTGGTATTTCAAGACTTTATTTACAAATTGTAGAGGCCTTTAGGATTCAAGGTTTCTAAAATGTGTGTTTGACTTGAGCTTGATGTTGCATCGAACACGGATATAATTCTTAAATTGCGAGCAGACATGTCCGTCTTTTTATTGCGAAGAAATGGGGCCACACGAATCTGCCAAATAAATAACGCATGTATAACACCGTCAGATGTGAAATACATCCGCTGCAGTTGCTCAGCGTAAAATGATAACACGCTCCAATTCATTGCGCTTAGCAAGTACTAACGTAATTAGCGGAACGGAATTAAAGTTGTCGGTTTGCAGCGTCATCAATCGGCTGATGCTTCTACGGGAGCCGAGAAAGCAAAGAGTTTGACCAATAAAGTCGTCATGAATAAAACCCAAATTGCCCAGAAAACAAAAGGTAAAGTCCATTTGAACATAAAGCAAATTTTTGCCCAAAGTGGGGTCAGTTGCAATACAAACTGATTGAAATAGTATACATCCTATTTTGGTAAAGCAGAAGTGCTTAGAAACAGTGGACAAGGAAAACATTAAAGACTCAAAATCTTATTCGTCTGAATTATTAGACGGCGTAAACGATATTGATGAGGATGACAGTGAAAATTTGCTCTTAGCGTCTGAATACGTCAATGATATTTACGATTATCTGTTCCAATTGGAATTCGAACAACCAATTGTTAAAAATCATTTGGAAGGGCATGTGGGGGTTAATGTCAATATGCGTCCCGTATTAATAGATGAGATCAATGAGGTCCATTTACAGTTCCGTTTAATTCCTGAAACTTTCCAAATGGTTGTCGCAATAATAGAACGCTGCTTACAAGCGGTTACAGGTACGAAACGTTCACAATTGCAATTAGTTGGTGTAACTGGCTTGTTTGTAGCGGTTAAATATGAAGAATTATTTCCTCCCCCAATAGCAAATTTCGTTTACATTACCCATGAGTCTTACACTGACTCTCAGATACGAAAGATGGAGTTGAAAATGATTGAAACGTAATGCGCGGACTGTTAAATTGAATGTTGTACAAGTCGGCGAAATTTCAAACAATATCTATGCGTCCAGAACTCTATGGCGCTTTAATCGATTCGATTATTAAAAATGAGAATTAAAAGTACGACTAGCAATTCATGTACTTTGTAATAACTAAAATAATTATCGCCAACGTTAAAACGGAATTTATGGGTTAAAATCTATGCTTACAACGATTCCATTTTAAGTTAAGAAAAAAGCAATTTATTCTCTTAACTTTTAAAGGATAATTAGCCTAGTTTGTGTAATTTTTCTTTTAATGGCTTTCTTAAGGAATTTTCTCAATGAAAAAGCTTCTGCAGGAATTTTCGGTGTTTTTTTTGTATATATATATATATATATATATATATATATATGTATATGTATATCATTGGTATATGTACACGGATATCTCCTCCGAAAGAATATTAATAAAAATAACAATGGCGCTTCTACCCATAGTAGTTCGAGTGTATCCGCTGCTCAACATGCTGGACAAATCATACAAGCTGCGCAGACAAGTATCCCTCTATTTTCTTTCCAACTGAAAATTCTCTACCTATGAAACCTATCGCTCCTAATGCAGATGACGTCTACTTGGCGGTGAGGGCAGTACCCCCAGAAAGGAAACACTCGTGCCAAAACTGCCGCTTGACAATTCTGAGGACAACATAAATTGTTATCTTGCTACAAAAGTCCTATCCGTCAATTTGAAGGTTATAAGCTCCATCTCAACAGAGAGCTATCTCGTCTTTTAAGGTGTTAGTTCCGATAGACAACATGAAAATTTTGTTAAATAACTTATTGTGGCCAGTTGAATGCTTAACAAGGGAATTCATTCCAGTGAACTGTCCCCATAATACTATTTCGACAGTTCTTCCACCCTAAAAAATTAAATGTTTCTTCAGGCCCAGCAACTTTCATTTAACAGAATGTTAGGAACCTAAAATCAAAAATTCAGTGAGCGCGAAGGTTTCCTCTTTGACTTTCACTGAAACTTGGTTAAAAACTGACTAATATTCGTCGCAACTTTTTCACAATTTTTCCCAGGTTTTCAGAAAGGTTCGATGCGATCGCACTGGTCGTGATGGTTTAATTGCCATATCTGCTGCCAGTCCCGCCCTATTCTGATGCATTCCCTGCTCTTTCTTATGTAGAATTTATTGTCATTTGGGCGAAAATTGGAGGTAAACGGCTATCTGTAACTTGCGCCTAGATTCCCCCAAATGAGGATATATCTGTTTATAAGAAACATGCTGCCCCCATTTGTGACATGACCGAAAATTTTAAACCCGCTGATATAGTCATAGCGTTGCAGGACTTCAATTTGCCACGAGCCATTTGGCGGTATAGTGATAATTTTGGCTGTACGGTCCCTACTTCAACATCTGATATATTGATAGTGTTCTGAATTATTTGATAGTGATTTACTTCAATACAGCCGTACTCCTAATAGTAATGGCAAACTGCTAGATCTTTGCTTTGCAACTTTCCGCAGATTCATGTAAACCGATTTCCGCATGATGGTTCCTTGAACTACTTTAAAGTCCCAAATCCAACTTCCTCCAAAAAATATTGTCATTTTAACAAAACTAATATTTTACTGTTTAAATCTCATCTTTCACACATTATGCTTGACTTCTCTGCTAGAATAATGCTAAAACCTTGCTGTGTTCTTTCTATAATTTATTACACCTAGCTATTTGTGCATCCGTTCCAATCAAGCAACCTTGCCTTTGAAACAGGTGCCCGTAATGGTGTAACAAGACAATCAAAATGTCATTTTAAACAAAAATGACGGTGCGAAAAGATGCAAGTAAGTTTTGTAATTTTTAGAAGAAATATGTTTTTAAAGAAAAAATTATTTTAGTTTTTCCAAAATACATAGCAATGAGTAAGATTGACAACTCGCTCCGACAATCTACTGTTCAACGAATTTTTCTCCCTCGAATCTTTTAGAATATCCTTCAAATGGAATTTTAGAGAAAAGTGTTCTCCAGCAATTCTCGGTTCCTTTGGTCTAAAAATTAACGAAAATTAAAGAAATTTTCATTTAATTGCTTGACAAATACTCAGAAACGCGAAAACAAAAATTTTCACGCTCAGGGCTTCTTTTTGTTAGTTATCTCCCTTCAATTCCTTAATTACTTTACGCCTTTGAGTTGATTCAAGTTGAGTTCTATGCTCAACCCATGTCGAAGCCCTAGTTGCAAGCGCATTCCAAACATTTTCTTTACTATGGATTAAAGTGGTCGTCGTTAATTGGAGAATTTCGCGTCAACGTTTACTTTCTATGTTATTTTTGTCTCTTTGTAAACGGATAGCGCACATCCATTTTTCCTATTGTCTTTTAACTCTATGTTTACAGCATAGCGTCACACTATGGAAACATAACAATCCCTCTTAGGCTAATCGGGAATACCTATATATATTCTTGACAGCGTCTGTGTATTTTAAAAGTACTACAACCTTTACGAAAAAAAAACTACAAAACGTACAAAAGTATTTTTACAAGAGAAAGATTTCGTATTTTGGTGAAGAAAAAATACGAGATTAATTTATTTGTTGTATTCTTTCAAAAGATCGGTTTACCTAATGAAACTTGCAGAAATTGTTAAACGAGTTAAATGCTATTTCCTTTACTACTTAAAAGTAATCCAATGAAAAAAATGGCTTCTCAAATTCGGATGACCGGCTCAAAAACCGATTATACGAATCAAAAAAAACCGGTTCGCCAAGACAGTTTCTTAACAAGTTTAAAAATTCGTTTATCTGTCCAAGCTATATATAAACATAAAATTTTATTATTATTATTATTATTATTATAAATTTAGCCAGAGAATAAATTCTAAGACTAAAGTCTTAAAGCACTAGCATCTAGGGCTATCGGCTGTTATTAAAAAACTCTACCGCACTTGAGGCTTGAACCCACGACTATTGAGTTGCTAGTCGAGACTCTTGCTTACTCGGCCACTCAGGCGGATATAAAATTTTATACGCAGACTATATATCTGAACGAGTAGGAACATTGAATTTTATTTTTCCTAATAAATCGGTTGAGTCACTCAACGATTGCTTCGAATTTTCTTTCATTGTTTTCATTGGCTGTCTTTCAAAATTGAACTTATGGCAATGGCGTGGACCTAAGGTAAACATAACTATTTTCTGAAATGCTGCCATCATTTAATTTTATATTTACAAAGCAAATCAGAGATACATTTATTTTATGTAATACATCCGAACAACATTCAAAGAATGATATTTTTGACTCATTTTTTTTATCAATCGCAACGTAAGGTTCTAAACGTACCAATGGTAAGTGAAGCCGAAAAGCTGAAGCAAATCGAGAATTTGCTGCCGCAGTCATCAACTCGATCCAAAACACATGGTGTAATCTTCTGCGTAACGCGTGGTAAAGATACGCAGTGCTTAAATATGTACGAAGCGAAGATAGTAAGTTGTATTTAGTTTAAAAGCACTATCCCTTCTATTTAGTATTTCATAACATTTATTTCATTTTTGAAGGTTTTCATTCTGACAGTCAACTTGTGTCGTAAGGATATTAAGCCAGAATTCATTGGCATCATAAGTCCGTACGTAAAACAAGTTGAACATTTACACAAACTTTTTGATGACGCCGACGTAGCATCGCCTAAAATAGGTACCATGGGGGAATTCCAAGGAGAGGTATAACTTTCGTAAAACTTCATTAATGTTTGAATTAATACTAATGTTGCTTTCGCTTGGTTTTTTTTAGGAATGCGACATAATATTGATCTTAACAGTGAAATCAAATTAGGACCATATACCTAGCGATTTGCGCCTTGGAGTAGGTTCCATCCAAAACGAGAAACGGATTAACGTCACAATAACTCGACCACGCTGCCTTCTTATAATATACGGCAACTCCTAACTACTCCTTTTGGATCCTCATTAGCGCATGATTATAAAGTACTGCGTCGATAATGATGCCTACTTCAATGTGCAGGTTTGACGCTTTAATATAAAAATCCAAACTCTTTTTGAAATCATCTAAAATGTTTTTAGGATTTCCCTATTATTAAAGCTCGACGTGGTGAATACCGCAATGACAAACAAATGTTTCAGAAGACGCTCGTTGTACCCAAAAATTTGAAATTTCCTAGAAATTTGGAACTAAAATGCGAACAAGCCCAAACGCAGCAAATGGTGGAAAACTCTAAGGTATAGCGAAATAAAGCAAATGTTTGTAAAGTAAGAAAATTAGATTTTTTATAAATTGATTACCTATCTTTCAGCTGAAGTTGCTATTTAATGGATTCGACACTCATTGGCATTGCTGGTGTCGCCATCTATCGCTATAAATACTAATTGGCTGGATGATATACACTAAAGAAGCGATTATTTTATTATATTTCCATAACATATAAAGATACCTATGTACACACATGCTTCAAGGCTCTTTAACTCCATGCAACTTTAAATTAGTTTTGCTAATTTTTCGCATTTTATTTAATTAATGACATTTGGATGTATTTTTCTTATCCTTGGTTTCTTGTATCTTTTTGCTATTCAAATACTTTATAGTTATAGTTTTTTTATTGTTTATATATAATATATATTATTACATTTTTTATTTTTTACATTTTTGTTTACACTTATTTTTCATCATAAAATTAAATCTTTTTTTGAACCGCTTACTACTCATCAGAAAATCGTCCTTGCCTACCTACCATATTGAAATACCAATATTTCATATTTGTTATTTTTGAAGCTTTTTTTCCTTTCTACGTTTCATTTAACGAGTTCTCTTCCCAAATAGCTGAAACTATTGTAGTTTTTTGATGTCAACTTTTTGTATGGTTTCGACAGTAAATAACATCATATTTGCCTCAAGTCACTTGGTGTAACACTGATAATTCTGGCTGTTTGGTTCCTACTTCAACGTCTGATAGGGCTGTTGTGTTCTTTAGTGAATTGTTTGATCATAATTTGGGTCAACATAATCGTACCCCTAATTGTAATGGTAGACTGCTTGATCTCTGCTTTGCCAATTTTCCCGAGATTTACGTAAATCGTTGTCCACCTTTTAGTTTACCTGAGGATCCTTATCATCCATCAATATGCATTTCCTTTCATCATATGAATGATGGTTTGTTGAATTGCCTTAATGTGCCAAGTCAAACTTTTTTAAATAATTATTATGATTTTCATAAAATCAATATTGTATTACTAAAACATCGTCTTTCACATTTGACCCTTGATTTCTCAACCGGTAGTATTGAAAGCTTATTGTCATCGTTCTACAATACATTAAATCTAGCTATTGCTGCATCTGTTCCGATCAAGCATTGTCGACCTCGAAGCAGGTGTCCTCCGTGGTTTAATAAGATAATTAAATATCACAAGAATAGAAAAAACTCGCTATTCAAAAAATATTCGGCTCTGCGCTCGACTATGTCGCTTACTCGGTGGCGAGGCATAGATTTAACTCCCTCAACCATCATTATTACTGCAGATACCTTCAGTTCATTAAATCCTCTCTGTTTGCTAATCCTAAATTCTTCTTTAAATTTGTTAACTCTAAAAGAAAAATTTCCACATATCCCTCTCATGTTTCTTTTAATGGCTCTCATTCCTCGGATGATTTTGAAATCTCAAATCTATTTGCTGAGTTTAAGCTGAGTAACTTTTCGATTGCTAATTTCGATTTATCAGCAAACTACCCATATCCTATAACTAACTCGGTTTCAATACCTAACTTGGTTATTTCGGAAGATGACGTTTTTAAAGGGTTGAGTTCTCTAAAATACAGTTGTTCGCCTGGACCTGATGGAATTCCATCATGTGTACTTAAATCTTGCGCTGTCGAGTTATGTGGTGTGATCTCAAAGATTTTTAACATGTCCTTGTATTCAGGTGTTTTCCCTTCATGTTGGAAGAGTAGTTTCCGTATTCCTATCCACAAGAGTGGAAGTAGACAATTTGTTGAGAACTACAGAGGCATAGCCAAGTTGAGTGCCTTGCCCAAGTTGTTCGAGCGTATTGTGACTCAGCATTTGGCCTTTGCCATTAACTGGTATATTTCTCCGCACCAGCACGGCTTTCGGAAAGGGGGATCTACAGTCACCAACTTGTTAGAGTTTACCTGTCATGTTTTCAAGGCTTTTTCTAGTGGCTCTCGCTCAGATGCTATTTACACTGATTTAAGCAAAGCATTTGATATGGTTAACCATAGACTACTTATCTTTAAACTCCAAGCCTCTGGTTTCCCACCCTACTTAGTGAAATGGCTAAGCTCTTATCAGCACAATAGATCCTTCAGGGTTTTGTTTAACTCCATTACCTCGGATGAATTCCCCGTTACGTCTGCCGTACCTCAAGGAAGTCACTTAGGTCCTATTTTATTTAGTTAATACATTAACGATCTCCCATCGGTGGTTAATTCCAGCCAGATCTTAATGTATGCTGATGATGTGAAACTGTTTTCTTCCTTCTCTGTTGAATCGCAATCACATCAGCTTCAAGGTGATTTGGATAATTTTGTTGCATGGTGCTCTTTGAATCTTCTGAAACTAAATCTGAGTAAATGTAAGAAGCTTTCATTCTCAAGAAGAAAATCATTCATTACTCAGTATTTCATAGATTCGCATAAGTTGGAGGATGTCGATTCGATCACAGATTTAGGCGTTCTATTTGACCATAGGTTACGTTTTAACTTGCATATTGAGCTCTCGATTAGCAAAGCTACGTCCGCGCTTGGTTTTATAAAAAGGTGGTCCAAAGAGCTTGATGGTCCCTACATTACGAAAAGGCTGTACATGTGTTTGGTTAGACCCATACTCGAGTATGCCTCAGTTGTGTGGTTTCCTTCATATAGGTGCTACGTAGATTCAATCGAGTCTGTTCAAAAGTAATTCTTGCTGTTTGCCCTTAGAAATTTGGGTTGGGACCCGGTTGCCTCTCTTCCTCCGTATGAAAATAGGTTGCTTCTGCTGTCCCTACCGTCTCTTGCGAAACGCAGATTTGTTCTTGGCGTTTCCTTTCTAATTAATGTAATAAATGGTGCCATTGACTCGCCTTCATTACTTGGTGAAATAAGCTTTAATGTCCCTAACCGCTTCTCCAGGCACTTTATCTTGGTTAAGCTTAGTCAGTGTAAGTTTAATTATGAGCTGTTCAATCCGCTCAGAGTCGTTTGCAAGAACCTAAATGACGTCTACCACTTATTCTCGTTATCGGACTCTTTAAAGTCCTTTAAAGCAACATTGCTTAATGCGCGCAATTTACCTATATCGTATTTAAATTAGCTTTTATTCTAAAAATCGTTACGTTTCGAAAGTGAATTATTGACAATTTATTATCGGTTGCCAGGCTTATGCATGTTTGCGATGGTTTAGGGGTTCATTTGCAATTTGGTCCTGTACCGGTTGTAAGTGTGTCCCTATGCTGATAGTGTACATTCTTTTTTTTTTTTTTTCTTCTTATTTATTTTATTATACTTATACTAAATTTTATTATTAATTAATATAAGTTTTGCATTAAGAGTCAATTGAACTCGACTGTTATTTGAGGCTCGCCTACTACATTACAGTGGCCATGTTTTTCATTCATTCATTCATTAATATTAGAAAAATAGAAGAAGAAAAATTTATCTCGTTTTTGCCCGTCCGCCATTCATTTCTGTTATAGACTCGATAACTAAATTTTCCAGCAGATTAACGCTTTGCGTGTAAGAATTTTTGTCGTCACCGCCGTACATCATGCAACGTTATTCTTTACTAAATAAATGTTTTCGACCAGCTGAAGTTGGTATAAATTGTTCTTCCCCTTCATCTTCGTCGAGCTAAACAAATAAATTTTATAATATAAAAAAAAAGTAGGAGATACGAAACTCACATGTGGATTTTTAAAACTGTCATCTACATTTGTGGTCATTATGCTTATCTCCCTTCTTCTTCTTGAATATTCCGCGAGATCAGCAGCAGACAATTCGCCGCGTTATAAAAAAGAGCACCACAGAAAATTCTTGTCCTCTTGTGAAAGTAATTTAAGTTAAATTAATTTAACTTTTTTTTTCCAACTACCAGTTCCTGGCCATAAGGGGTTTGTGGCATGAAAAGGGCGTCTACTTGAATAATTGCGGCAGATGAGTAGCAAAAATAAATTGCAAATAAACCGAAACGCAACCGAATGGTTGTTTATAAATTCAAAATAAACCGAAACGCAACGAAATGGTTGTGTTTATAAACGAGTTTTATTGATATAGAAATACATGAATATGTATTTTTTTTTTTAATTAAAGGAATATTCTTACATGGGTTTTTCTATTATTTTTTCCGTTAACATTTTCCAGTTGACTCCAAGTTTTTTTTTAATGAAAATTCATGCATTTAAGGGTCAAGTTCGTACCGTTGAATCATGATTAATAGGTTTACGTAGATTCTATTTACAATTCTTACGAGGTCTCATCATATTTACGTAATATTACAGGAATTAGTATTTAAAGGGCTTCTGGTTTCACTTAAAATTATTTTGTTGGTTAACAGAGATATATATGTAAAACGAGATTATTATTTTATACTCTGTAAACTTTAAGTATGTACTTTTTTGAAGCCGAAAGTACATTGTACCGTAATTTTATATTCACTTTATTATTTGTATTCTCTTCAAGCGGAAAATAGCTCGGATATTTATAATAATTATGCAAATAATAGTTTGATAAGATTTGTTTATTAATTTTTCATTTCGCTACTCTGGCAGAGATTTCTTCCAAAATATTAAACGCAGATAGCATTGATACGTGCAAACTTAGCTTAGCTATCCCAGTTCAGCGATTCTACAATTGGAATGCCGTAAGGCATTTAATAACAGCACGAAATATCGAATTGAAGCTATTCAAACTTGTTCACGAAAATATATTAAGTGCTGACCCCGACCAGTAAGATATTATTATGATTATCATAACCTTTATACCCCACACCACGTGCCGTGCAAGGGCATAAAACACAGAAGGACCAGAGACAGACCAACCTTTTGGTATAACGATCATTTTCTGACTGTCCGTCTTGTTTCCTACTTTTCACCCCATAGCCCGTAATTTCTTGAAATTAAGATCTTTTCTTGAAATTTGGTAGACTGGCGGGAGGTGGCCCAAGGGCAAACGCTATTAAGAATAGTTCCGATCAGGCCAATTTTTTGGACCACTTGCCAAATAATGATTGTGAATACGCTGAGCTTTAAGATTTTCTCCTATTCATAGTTTTCTGTTAAAACGCATATAAAGTCGAAAAATGATTTGCTCTAAAAACTATGTTATATGCAAATGGGAACGAAATTTTGATTTTTAGTACTTGCTGAATTTTTTTCGTGAAGAACTAGAGAAATGTTTTATTTGTAAGAAAAATCATATATCTCTTCCTTCTATTTTTGAAAGACATTCGTTTAATACATTAAATTCATAGACGAGTCGACTTGTGTTCAGTGTAGTGCGTGTTTTCTTTTCGTCTGCGTTTTTTCAATTGTTTCGGTGTTTTCGGTGTTTTTGTGTATTTAACTTCTGTCTTTTCAGTGTTATTGCTAAAACTGGTTAACGCGGATATCGCGTATGTGCTTTTGTTTCGTCTATATATAATAAAAAATAGAAAACAAAAAAAAAAAAATAAAAAAAATTGAAAACATTTGACACTTTTCTTTAGTAGTTCCCAACCTTCTTGCACAGTTCCCAAACCTTTTCAAGTGAGTGGTTATTTCAAAAATAATAATAAACAGACAACAATAAGGCATAATGGCCCCGGGGCCGCCAGACAAAAACCCGAATGGATTTTATCTATTAAGTGATATATCCCCCCAAAGAAAAAAAAGTAAAAAATCAGATTTTCCGGTGTTGCCGATCAGCGATATAATCCCTATTGATAAAAAATATATTGTTATTTCTTCAACCGATGCTCGAATAACAATTTCCCAAATTAGCCCTTTTGCTATAAAAAAGCTCTAGATAGCATTACAACATACATCGGCTCCATCTCGATTCTACGCGATGGGAATTTACTGGTCCTCGCTGGGAACCCACGCGCAACCGAAAAACTCATAAAGGCCAAATCTTTAGCTAATCTATGTGCTATTTCAGCTAAACTACATGAGAAACTTAACTCGGTTCGAGGCGTAATTTATGCCCCTTGCTTAAAGCATGTGCCGGAAGATGAAATTGTTCGCGAAATGGGCATTCAAGGAGTGACTGAAGCATATAAATTAACCAAACTGAATGATGACGGAAAAACACGCTCTCCTACAGGAAGGATTATTTTAACTTTTGATCGCTATCGATTACCGCGAACAGTTGATGTGGCGTGGTATAAATGTAAAGTAGAACTATACATCCCAAATCCTATGAGGTGTAAAAATTGCCAACGCCTGGATCATACGGCAAAAAGATGCACTAATGCTGCATCTTGTGCTAACTGTGGTCATACTCCACATACTGAAAGCTGTACCCGTAGTTTCTGCATAAATTGCAATGATCAACACTCAGCGTTAGCAACAATGCCCACGTTTTGTACAGATGCGTGAAATATTAAAAATCAAAACAGAAAATTACTGTAGCATGGGCGAAGCGC
>NW_023998567.1:265164-272289 GCF_014805625.2 Glossina fuscipes | reverse complement strand
ATTTCTTTTTTTCCTTGTAAATTTTAATGTTCACAGTCAGCTACTCCATGCGGATATATTTGTACAATTTCTTACGTGCCATCGAATTTAATGAAGCTAAGGTTAATTCGATCCAAATTCTATTACTAAAACTTTTATTTTTTTACGGAAATGCCACTAAAGTAAAATATAGAGAGTAATAAATTATTTCATGAGTAAATTAAGTTTTTGAAGTGTTTAATTGCATTTTAGAGTTTTTGATGAATTTGGCGCAAGAACAAGAATTGTAAAAATTATATGAGCAAGAGGAAGAATTGTAAAAATGGTATGAGCAAGAGGAAGAATGGAATTTTAAAATATTTGGCCAGCAATATGACGACCCGTAAATTATGCTAGCAAGAGGAAGAATTCAATTTTAAAATATTTGACCAGCAAGATGAGGACCCGTAAATTATGTGAGCAAGAGGAAGAATTGAATTTTAAAGTATTTAACGACTCGTAAATTATGTGAGCAAAAGGAAGAATTGAATTTTAAAATATTTGACCAGCGAGATAATAACCCGTAAATTATGCGAGCAAGAGGAAGATTTGAATTTTAAAATATTTGACGATGGTTACATTACGTGAGCAAGGGGAAGAATTGAATTTTAAAATATGAAGTATTTGCAGGTTAATATTTCCTTTTTTCTTATATTTCTTTATGTAAATGTTAAACCTTATTCGCCTTTGAAACTGAACTTGAATGCCTGCGAGCAAATATTGAAAATGGGGATAAATCGATCTAAGGAAACATCCGCAATACAACATAAAACGAGAACACCTCTGTTTTTAAAAATAACGGTTTCGTTTTTCGCTAGTTACTCTAACTCTAACACATACAACGGTAAAAATTTGCCAAAATTTGCCAGGTTTGAACAAAGTTGTGAGTGCTTTTTTCACTTTTTTGATGTTTTCTGCTTATTATTAATAAGACCAACTAAACAGAGTGTTGACAATTATTCTGCACATTCCCCACATGAAGTCTAAAAGTGTATTAATTCTAAAATAAATATGATGATCCCCGTTATGTGGAGGATTCTTAGCAGTATGTTCAATTGCATCGGTATAAAAGATGCGATTTCGCAGAATATTTTTACCTGCTTTAAATTCAAATCGCAGCTACATGACCTTATCTGTTCCAGAAACAGATAATTAACTTTGCCTAAACTACATAAAAGGTTTCATTGCCTAAATGCCAATAGGTTATAGATGGGTGACTTGGTTGCAAGACGGAGTGGAGATACATATGCTCGACATAGCTTATTGAATGTGCTGTTTATCTAATTATAATATATATCCATACAGTTTGGCAGCACTTTAAAGAATAAAGTAATTGCGAACAAATCCTCGTTCCAATTTACCAGGGCTTAATCATAACAATCAATATTAAATACCTCACGCTAACTGGGATTGATTACTGACATATAAAGGAGCAAAATATTTACCTTTAAAACGGTAGACGCGTAATAACTGCGTTTTACCATCCCTTAAATACACGCCCGTCGCAATGAGTTGCTGATGATAGGCTTTATCGATTTGAGAATTACATTGATTGTGAGGAAACTCAATAGAATTTTGTGGTGTAGGAATATATTTTTACTATAGTTTTCCCAACTCATCAATCAATATTTGCTTTTGTTATAAGATTTTATTATACTTTTCCCAAATCAGCAATCAATGTTTGCTTTTATTAAAAGATTTTACTGTATAATTAAGAGTTTAAAAAGAAAAAAACCCGATTTTTTAAACAAAGCCGAATATATTTAAAAAATGTTAAGAAAAGAAAAACGAAAAAACAAAAACATTGTAAATAAAAACCTTTTTTTACTGAAAGGAAATTATTAAAAAAGTAAAACAAAAAATAACAAAAGAAAATTTTGTAAAAAATAATTTTAAAAAATTTTGGAAAATCTTTTTCTATACTCTGTACATAAATTTATTTATATACGACTTCTTTTTATTTACTCCTATTTATTTTTTTTATTTATCCCCACGTTTTGATTTTTTAACAACGCTTTGAATTAATTTAACTAAAATATGATTCAAAGCGATATTTACCTATTATAACTGTATATATATTTCGCTTCGCTTGATATGGAAAACCGATATGATAAAGATTTATTTATTTAACTTTCGCATAGAGAATTAAGTAAATTGAACGTTCAGCACAGCTTGAATTAAAGTGAAGTAAAAATCCAAATACGCTTTTGAAATGCATACGAAGCTGGAGATTATAAGTTATTAAGTTGTACAAGGTTTTCTGAAAGAGAGAAGAAACCAAACTGGATTAAAATGTAATGGACTTGCCAGAAAAGTTTATAACTTCAATTAAATGAAATATTTTTTTTGCTTTGTTCTAATAGTAAGTGTACTTCTATATATATTCTACATATGCATATATAAACTTATTAATTATTTGTAACTATAAAAATATGTGTGCCTTGAAGTCTACATATATATATCGTCGTTAACCCATTTTTAGACAGATGGTATATCTTCATTTGAGGCCTTATGGTAAGTCAGCATAAAACTTCGAAAAAGGTAAAAAAAAATTGAATCACTTGTAACTTTGAAAAATAAAATCACTTTAAGTTTGGGTAGGTATGGCCGATTTTTCCATTTTTACACTTAAGGGATAGAGGGTTCCATGGTAAATGCGCAAACTATTAGCCTTCTAACTTTTACACTTTCCTAGTAATAAGCAAAAACCCATAACTTTTGTTAAGAACAACATAGTTGCTTTCAGTTTACGCTCCACGGCGGACTTTTGCTCTTTTTCAATACAAAGTTGCGTCCAAAAGCTTCAAATGTTTTTATCAAATTTGAAGTCGACATATGCATTTTTGCTATTAGGAGAGCGTCACTCACACAGCAGATATGGCTTAATAAATTGAGAATTTCACGCTGATCAAGAATATATGTACTCTAAATAAATATTTTTTCTATTTTATACAAATAAGTATTACAAATAGTATGTCGATACAAATTTAATGGAACAGCAAATATAATAAAAACAACAACACATTGACTGCGAGTGGTAAACACTACTATATTCTATTCAAAGTTAAACTCACAACTATTAAAATAGTTTCGCTTAATTGCAGAAAAATAATAAAAATTTGTTAATTTTCTTTGTACTTTGAAGGATAGTACAAAATTCATTTTTCGAAACTGGATGTACGTCAAAATTATGTAAATATATTATATTCGGCTGCACTGTTATTGTACACAAAAGTTTTTCCCGTTGTCCATTTTTCGTAGCATCTAAAAGCGTGGCATAGCCGGGTCCTTGACAACATAAAGCAATTAGGTAGCAATCCAACTGCAGCGGAACATGGAATTATCATAAAATTA
Source organism: Glossina fuscipes (assembly GCF_014805625.2). NCBI lineage: Eukaryota > Metazoa > Arthropoda > Insecta > Diptera > Glossinidae > Glossina > Glossina fuscipes. The sequence continues at coordinate 268,917 of NW_023998567.1, read as the reverse complement.
ATGAAAATTACGCCCTCACCTCATTTGGAAACTGCATTAACGACCAATATAAACAAGTCATATATTGAGCACAGTCACAAACTTTAACACAAGCAGTCAACCTTGCCATGCAACTCATGAAAGACAACATTTCGAAACAAAAGCCAGATTCCACGCCTACATAAACGCTACTATAACTCAAACCCCAAACCTCAACACCGGCATATCAGTCAAAATCACTCTCAAAGCAAACAACATTACCAACACCAACACAGATATGAAAACCGTTAACAGAACAACAATAACTCAAACTTACTCCGTAGAAACTATACTACCAACTTCCCCAGAAACAACGACTTCGCTACATATAACAATTTTCAACGTAATCAATTCCCCAGAAACATCAACAACATATTCCACAGAAACCGCAACTATACAAACAAGAGACTAGATCATCGTAGGTGATGGAAAATACTATCACCAATCCGTAAAGAAGGAATTCCACATTTTCAACACATCAAACAGACATACCCATTTAAGCAGACAACAATATACCTATAAGCTTGCTAATCCATACAGGAACGAATATCCCACTAATTAAAATAAATGTATTGAATATCGTTAATACAATTACGAAGAACAATAACTGGCATAACATCAAAAATTGTAGAAACCGCACTAATAGATTCATATATACTACAAACCTGCTCACATAACTTCCACATTGTAGAAGCATCCTTCGACATATCAAGAGACGAAACAGTAGGGAGGGACTTTTTACAAAAATACCTGTACAAAATAGGCTATGAGACTTTAACTACAGAATTATACAACGAAAACATTGTTTTACCTATGCAAACCAACCACCCAATGACTATTACAATACCACTCAGAAGAGAAATTATACATCCACTAAAATTAAACTTGAAAAGCGATCTAGTAATTTGAAATAAATAATTGCAACAAGCTATATGTTTAACAAATTCAGTTGCACTAACCAATGGTCCTATACTCATTAAAATATTGAATACTATAACAAAAACCATAACTATAGAAATACTAAAAATACAAACAAATCCTCTAAAAATTTACAAGATACTGCAAACTAATAGCAACAGAAACCACGCCAACAATCGACTTCATATGCTTCTACAAATAATAAACATTAACCAAGAAGACGAGCAAGCTAAAGAAACGCTAACCAATATGTTCAACTTTCAAAATCAAGACATTCTCCACCGAGAAGGAGAAAAATTAACAGCTAACAATTTCAAGTTTTTTCCACCAAATTGAACTAGACAAAAATTTCCAATCTCTAACTGCCTCCAAAGGACAGTGTCGTCTAAAATGACGAAATGAGAAAGTGAAGTTATCTGATTACGACGTTGATATAACTCACAAAAAAGATTCATGCAATATAAACACGACCGCATTATCACAAATAAAAATAAATTCTGACTCTTTAAAAGATATAATACCTAAAAGAATAAACGCAGTAACAAGACGAAAAAATCAAAGGAAAATAATATTGAAGCTGAAAATAGCTAGTATAGCATACCCCGATGAAAATTTCATCAACTTTACCTATTGGAATTGGATATCTACTTCTGATGTCAACAATTAAAAAAAAATTAAATTTGATATTATCAAAATCCTTAAAAGTAAAAAGGAAATGGACATAAAATAGAACAAAAGAATATATAAAAGAAAGTGAATTTAAAAACAAATTTGACATATTTGAACAAAATTAAGCTTACAATGAGCAATTTCAAGTAATCTTATATAAAGCCCATCAGAGAATCTTAGACAAACTTAAGCATTATGTGTGGAACAAAGTGTATAAAATGATAAAAAATTTTGTGAACGGCTGTACGATGTGTTTAGCAAACAAACAAGCAGTGCACACCAAGGAAAAACAACAAATTACAAATAAACAAGTTTTGAAATAATATCAATTGACACCGGTCGGTCGCTATGAGTTGGAATAATTTATTATAGCTCATCCCATTCCAAGAAAGGGTGCTAAAACAATAGCGACAATAATTGTTGAAAAATTTATCCTAAAATTTGCGACTTCAAAATCTTAAAATCTGATAGACGCACTAAGTTCACCAACGAACTCCTAAATAACATATGTACATTATTAAACGTGGGGCACATCTCATAGGAATTGCATTTTTTTCTTTTTTTTACCACTTCATCTGGTAATATTAAACCTTTCATATTTCATCTTATAATTATTTTATTGCTAGTTTTCTGTGATTATTAAAAATTAAGCAAATTTAAGTTTACGAAATCCAGTATTAGTCATGTTTCAGAAATACTAGAGAAGAAAGACCTACTTGAACAATGCAGAGCAGTAATTTTATTGTAATCGTTGTGGAACTCTAAATCTATATTAACCTAGTTGTTTTAAATGCAAAAAATTTTTGAAAAAATCTGTCTGGAAGCGCTTTGAGACATCCGACGCAGAGCCAGCGTTTAATACAACCGGTTGTAATGATACAAACATTTCACTCTAATGACACTTCTGTCTGATTTTTCGAGTGTCATTCTAGCGACTTGTTATTAAATCCCCTCCCTATTACTGGTGAGAAGATATCCTTTACGTGCTTTTCCGAATCACTCAAGCTTCCAACGATAGTATCAAAGTCCACTATGCATGGCTTCAATTTTAAACTGAAAAATATTCTTCTTCACGCGAATTTATCGATTCTGAGGCAGATCTGCTTGCTTTGTGAAATTGAACGTGAAAGGATGATTTGGAGTGGCGACAACAGGAGCCTTTCCCAAAGAAAGCATTGTTTTTCGAAAGACGCCAAAGACTCTACGTGGGTCTTACCAAAACTGATAAACAATTTTCCATGCGATTTAAGACTTCAGTAAAAATCCGCACATTTCAAAGATGATAAAATTCTTAGTACAACGTCCTGCAAAAGAACGGGTTCAAGAACTTTACGCTGGTTTTTTTGTAGACACTAAAAGCAAAACAAGATATATTTTTTGTTGTGAAAATATCCGAAATGCGTTTGAGTTTATTTTATTAAATGAAATGGTACTTTAGATAATTCGAAAAGAAAATTAAATGGAAATGGAATTGTTTGAAAATTATATAAGTCGAAATTTATGTGGGTTCATATGACCGTGGTATTTTTAGTTTTATGGTGCAGCTGCTTTCTGTTCTTCTTTTGGAGCCTCTGTTTTGGTTTCTTTAGGAGCTTCTGCTTTAGTTTCTTTTGGTTTTTCCGCTGCTTTAGCTCCTTTTGCTTTGGGATCCTGTGGTGGATCGGGCTTTACACCCAATTTCTCATATAATTTAGGCACGTAATCATCGTTTTCGGCTTGGAAGAAATTGCCAGCTACGGGAGTGCCCAGTTCATATATTTTAGCAAATTCATATTGCATTCGTTTCGAAGCTAGCCATTTTAGCGAAATTACGCTTATGCATTTTAACCGGTGTGAAGCAATGCGATGAAGAACGACTTGTATGAAAATTTTCAACAGCTGACAATGAGAAATTTCTAGACAGTTTCGATAAAGTTAAACGCCCTGACTGCGCAGTTGATAAAGTCAAATAATTTAAAACAACAGGTGACGATTTTCGAATCAAACGAGCACAAGTAGAAAACATTCTGATTGAAATTATGTGCAAATAACGTTTTAGGAAATTTGCCGGGTAATTTTGCTAATCAGTTGATAATGATTATAGTTACCCAATATAATACAATCAATAATTCAACAGGTCTTTGTAAAAAAGCCATCGATGCGAGATTA
>NW_023998567.1:234550-265154 GCF_014805625.2 Glossina fuscipes | reverse complement strand
GTCTTTGTAAAAAAGCCATCGATGCGAGATTAAGCGTATATATTCTCAATAATTTGTATACAAATTCGAAACAACTGAGAAAATAAAAATTCCATACAACAAGTCTTTGTAAAAAAGATCATAAGCTACGTTTTCCTTCTTAATTTGTTGCCCTGCGATTAAGAACCCTTATAGACGCAACCTTCAGATGCTTCCCTCCCAAAAATAATATCCAGCACGTCATAATATGGGCAAAGTTTATTTAAATAATCTGGAAGGGAAGCAGAGACATTAATACGTATACTTGAAGGAAATTGGCATAATAAGGCGGTTGCTCTTGCAATAGAATGGAGGACATTGTGCGAAAATCGCAACATATCCTTATTGCCATTCTTCGTATTAACTTTTCAGTGACATTGACATAGTTTGGCCTGCACGAACTATACCCCATACTGGCTCTGCGTACATTATGACTGTTGTTATCACTTTGCCCAAAAGCAATCGGTTCCTTTATATTGGGTCTCCTATATTGACCATCATGCGGACGAGTGCTGCATGTACTTGTCTAGCTTTACGTAGTGTGATACGAACGATAGTCTAGCATCTAGCAACACCCTGGAGTATTTAATTGTTGCCGTGGTACATGTTTCATGGCCGCCTATGTACGACCGTTTCGCTGCGCTTTATGCTGGTTACTAAAGGGAGTTCAGTCTTCTGCGGAGCTAAAGACGGTTTCTTATTCGTGAGCCATGTTTTAATATCGCTTGTCATTTTCATCTTGTATTTGTTTTCATCTTGTGTTGTTTGGCTATATAAACAATGGCCGCATCGTCCTAGCCTATTATCTTAATTCGACTAGGTACTAGTAGCCATAGCATGGAGTCGAGTGGAAAGCCACACGCCACGTTGTTTGTTTTAATGCCTATTTCCGTTTTATAGAGCAACATGCTAGCACACTCATTATGAACATCAGATATAGGGGCACAGGTAGATTTTGGACCAACTGCATAATGCACGCGCAGCTCGCCGAGTTGAAGGCATTCTTTATGTCCGGAGTGATAACATCACAGTACTTTTGCTATCGTTTTTCCATTTCATGCCTTTTTAGCGTCTTCAACAAGTACTTTCACATAGACTAGCGTCGACAGATGGCCGCTCCTTCGGAAACCGAACTGATTATGCGAGATTCCGCCCATTTTTTCGATAATATCTACCCATCAACTGCAAACGGTCTTCTCCAGCATTTTGCTTTGTGTGTCAAACCTATAGAGCAAGAAGAAAACAATGTAGATAATCATGTTCAATCTTTTTGGGAAGTTGAAGATAACTTCAATGGATCTCGTGTTATCATCAAGTTTTTGAGTAATATTTTCAGTAAACAATCATTCGACTTGATTTATGTGCATATTCTGTAAGCCTGCCAAAACTAAAAAAAAGTGGTTAAAGGTTTAAAAAATACATTAAATAAACTTGAATTGAAAATGCAGTAAACAAAGTTCATGAACGTATGTACGGACTTGAATGAAATGTCACTAATTTCTTTCCCACCAAGAGTCACATTTATTACCGAGTACAATACGTCTTATTACCTCCAAACGATTTAGCTTATTCCAATCCTAGATTCTAATCAAAATCATTTAATACACTCTTACTATTTTGTTTCTTTAAGGTAGCTAGCACAAAGCAACGCGCTTAGGTGACATTTGCTAGATATGTAAAGACTTCTTATTTAGACGACTATTTACCATCCATTCTTTGAAGAAATAACACGCATGAAACAAAACCTATAAATTCAATACCGTTACTTGTAGAGCAAGACAGCGGCGGCAGTATGTTCTGTGCAAAGCTTTTTTTTGCAGAAAAGTGATATTATAACCTGTTCAAACCACTAGGCCGTTTTAGACGACATTTTAATATTAGGTCATAGCAATCCCAAAACCGATAGTTTCGTGTTTCCGTTCTCACCTGCGAGAAATAGTATAGCTCATCTCTATGCCCATCGGTGTAATTGGTTTAATAATTACAAAGGCCAAGATAGTTGTGTAGATTTTGTGGAAAAACAATCTGGAGCAGAACGAAAGTCTACTCCAGTTATTGGATTGCGCATGGCAGATGCAGGAGCTCAAACTTAGCCTTCTTGCGCCGTTTGATGAACATGTAGCAGATATATTTCGTAATAAAAGGGTAAACAGAAGCATTTAAGATTAAGCTTCATTCGTAAACAATATTTGCTGATTCAAATCTTCGTGGTTGGTGATTTGAAAACTCAGCTTCAGATTTTGATACTATTACCAAAACTTCCTATGTATGCCAAAGCGCGAACCACGCGTTATCATGAGGAATTTTTACCTGCAACACCTGAGTGACTTATTGCTGCATCTTTGCAGCAGTATTTTCCCACTGATGCGTGAAAAACAATTATCATAGACTAGAAATGTGGAGTGCACAAGAGCAAAATTGGTAGCAGTACCTCGAGTCATGTTTGCCGTTGTAAACACAATGTTAGTGTCAAGTTAGTTAAAGTTAGCCCCATGTCTTGTGACTCGTCAGCATGCATACACAGCCGTTCTTCGTAACCTACGCATTCGTTTTCATTTCTCGTTTGGTTAACAATTAAAAAGATTACTGTCGAAAAAACAGCGTAATTCATAACATTTTATTAGGTATTTCGTTGTATTTTGGCCACTTTTGGCATTGAAAAGGCATTTATTGAGAAAAATTGGTACAATACATATTAACCAAAATTTTTCCATCATTTTCTACATTTTACCATATTTCTGGCAACATGGTGATATCGTGTCAAAAGAACTTCTATTGGTTTGGCAGCGATTTACCCACCGACTCAAGACGCGCGGATCCGCGTACCAGCCAAGTCATGCTACTTCGATCTGAACAAGTTGTAAGGCGCCGTGCCTTATAAGTACTCATGGCGTAACAGAACTTCCCATTCGGGCTGCAACAGTGTATCCTGGACAACTCTTGCAACAAGTGGACAAAATGGCATTTTCATTTAATTCGTACGTTAACCATCTTGCATTGAAAAAAATAGGGCAGCGAATTTTCTTGCTTGTACAACTTGGCACCTCTGCAGCTGGACCACATGGACTTGAAGAGCATTTATTACTTTTGCTTATATCCTTCCGATGCTTGCGCTGAATGTAACTATCACTTGGAGATGCCCTTGCTGCATTAGCGTAGATCATACGAGAAGGGATGCTCGACTTATTAATCTTATCATGCAAGTTAATGCTAATAAGGAAAGGGGTTGACGTAGGCGGATATATGCGATACCGGAAGAAAGGTATAGCAAGGTAGGCTGCAATTTGATCTTTTACGTATTCGAAGGGAAGATGAGTGGCGATATTCATTGGATACCGTTTTAATTTTATCGAATTTTCCACACAACATCGTGAGTTTTGTACCTATTTCTGAAACACTTTTTCTAATCTCCATGAAAATATTATAAAAATGTGTATCTCGCATCCTACAATTAGGCTATGACCAACATAATTCTTTCATTGAATACAAAAGTAGGTCTACGGCACATCTAGTAATAGCTGCACATGCGTGGCAGTCGCAAAGCCAGGAACTGATTAATGACCTTTTCACGCACCACATGGTGTAAATAAACAATCCACGTCGGAAGATGACAGACGAAATAGGCAAAAAAAGTTTGTCCGAGTATTCGCCACGTTCATTTAACACATTTGCAAATAACGTAAAACGCCTGGAAAGCATTAACAAACACAGTAAAAAAAGGCAATTTGAAAATAATGCCAAAGCATAGCAAAGCACAAAAAATAGGCAGATAGAAAAAGAAAGGGGGGAAATGATATAACTTGAATTTATTAGGGAATTAGAAAGAACAATAATAGAAACAATTGAAAAATGTGTAGAATAAATAAATAAATTGATATTTGTTACCGAGTTCTATATCAATAGATTCTTTTGGCGTACCGATCACTTTCCAGCTTAACTTTATGGAACACGTACCGCCAAACGTTTGTTGCAATTGCCTTGCTTGGGCACCAAGGATATGCTTGTGACGGGTTAGAAATGTTGAACATTGCTGCGAGGTGGCCAACATTTTACTGGAATTTCAAGTAACAGGATTTAGTGAGTGAGTATATAAAATCCGTTTTGAATAAAATAGATGCTTTCTTAATTTTAAAAATATGCTTGCCTTTCAATACCATTTAGAAGGTGACGATATTTCGGTGAAATCCGCTATGCACCTCAACTTGATCCTATATGAGCTGCAGCCTATTGTATGATATTTTCACAAATGTTATATTCATTGCATTTTCACATCAATGAAACAGCTTAAACTTTTTTTACAATTCAGGAACTTACGAATTGAGAGGTGTTAAATCGTGTATCAAAATCATTTTTTTTTATTACTTTCTATATTATCATATAAAATTCTTTAAGATATAATTTATAAAGAATTCTAGAAGCAAATTCAAAATGAAAGACGCTTTCAAGAGACCGTCCAACAATTATTAAGGCAAAAAACTCTATTATTAAAGAAGAAAATGGAGGACGATATGTCGTTCAACACTAAGGTACTGAAACTAAAGAAGGAAAAATCGTATTCCGTCTTTCGCCAGATCGCAAGTGATTTCAAGCGTGATGAAGAGAACTTAATTCTTTATGTTTCTACTCTAATTTGATCTAAAAGAAAATCATTTTATATATAATATAAGCAAATAATAAAATATAAAAAAACTCTGTATAATATATAAAAATATATAAAAACTCTGTAAGAGTCTTAAAGGAAAAATTTCCCCTTTTTTTGTAATTTGTGTTTCGCACATAACGCAAGCATTTTTTTCTATAAATTTTACTTTTCTTTGTTTTTTTTTTTTTTGTAACCCAGCTGTTTCACGCAATTTTGCTTAAAGTTTATTTTGTTTTCTCGTCTAAATTCAACCCTAAACAACCAATACTAACTCAGAACTACCTATACGCTCTTTTGATTTCGTGTAAATTGACAATTACGTATGACATTCTCAAGTATGAGAGTGAATATAATGGCAGAAAACCGATAGTCAACCAACACTGAATGCTATCACATACGCGATGTGAAAACAAACAAAAGCGTACGCCAACTTTCAGACACGTGATTACCCTCAAGCTTTCCGACTTACTCTAGCGGAATTTTCAATCGAATTCCCCAAAACAAAGGACAAATCACTTAGTGCGACGTTTCCTTCGAATGGAGCAAAGAACTTTGCAGAAAACTTGTGAGTTCTATAAAATATGTTTATATGTTTAACTCCGAATCGATCCTCTGTACGTTTACCTGCAGCAAAAAATCTACTCGTCGCAAAAAATAAATATCGACTTCAAAGTTGTCAAAAACAATATAAGTTCTTAAAAACAGATTATTATTGAAAGTGAGCTAAAGACAATCGAAGTACACGTTTACATTAAAGTATTAACTCCGAATACTTACTTTCGAAACCAAAAATTTGTTGTGTTTTTGCCCAATATTCATAAACTACATAGATGCGAGTATAAAATTTCTGCGTATATCCCAGACGTGACCCTGCAATTGCCTGTTTGAAAAGGCAAAAGAAAATTGGCCACGGCCATGCCTTACTGTATAGTATTGAAATCTAGATGTTTCTCTTTTTCAAAGAAAAGCCGCTGGGTATAAAGGATTAGGGCACAGGGAATATAATTTTCTTACTCGCATATTATCCTGCACTGCTTTTGTACGTGTATACGTTCAGTGCACCTATGTACGACGGACGAAAAAAATATCTGGATCGATCCAGAATTCGATGCTGAATAAAAATTATAGTGGCTATGAAGTATAATAAAAAGTCTTATTTCGAAAGTTTCTCGACAGAAATACTAAATTGATGTAGGAAACGTGATGTACAGGGGAGAGCTAAACTCCCGTATAGCAAAACCGTATAATTTTCGTCATATCATGATAAATATTGGTCAATGGTAATAATTTAACAAAGAAGTTGACTGCATCATTTGGAGCTGATAGCTGCGTTTCTTCCACACTGCGCCATTAAATCAGCCCCTTGAAAAATATTGGAGGAACCAGGTAATTTTTAATATTCTATGATAAAAATTGGTTGTAATAGTAATTGGATGTAGAACTTAAATATATTACGCCCAATTTTCGGGTCCCACGTTTCATAAAAAATAAACCACTAAGTGTCTAAAAGATCTAATGTGAAATAGTGTAACGAGAATAAGTTGACTGCAACATATATATCAAATTATTGTTATGGACAAATTTTCATCATATTGGACTTTTTTGCACTGAGTAATCCAAATTCTGCAGGATTAATTTCTACGTCAAATTACTATTATGGCTCCATTTTTACCATCGAATTTTGTAACCCACACTTTTTGACTATGTGAAGATTCAGTTTTCCTAAGAACGGTTATAAAAGAGCGATTTCAAAGAATTTCATCATCTGATTTAAATTTTGTACATCAATTTAAAATGCCGAAATAATGTTACTTAACCATTTTTGTCAAGGAATTTCAAAAATTGGATTTTTTTTCATGCAACGACAATTTTTAGTAAGGTTCGTCCTTGGGCCGAAGCACCTTTGTATACCAAAAAATACCTCAAAAATTGCGATAAATATGCATAGAAAACCTAGGACGGACAGGAATGCTTAGATCGATTCAAAATCAGTTTCAAATCGGTATAATAATAAATTTGGAATATATTTTCTAAGAGAATATAATTGCTTAATGCTCATTGTTTCATTATAATTTAGTTTCATATGTAATTTTTATAAATTTCGTTGCTATTTTGACGGACGTAAGACAATTTTTGACATATGACGCAGTTTACGTACATAATTTTAATGGATAATAAATTTCTCTGTAATTCTCTACTTATTTTGATTCTAACTATTTAAATAATTCAAAAAGTCATGTTCATAAGCATTGTTTGCTGTTTGCTAAGTTCAGCCTACGCAGAACAAAAGCTGCCCGTAGCATTAAACACATGGGCGTTTCTAGAAGCAAATCAAGTGGCCTGGGCAGTCTTGCATGAACCGGGAAAATCAAGTTTAGACGCCTTAGTAGATGGTGTAACAACTTGCGAAGATCGGCAGTGTGATGGTTCGGTAGGGTATGGAGGGTCGCCCGATGAATCTGGAGAAACTACTTTAGATAGTATGATAATAGACGGTTCTAACATGAATGTTGGTGCTGTAGCTGGTTTACGACATATCAAACAAGCAATTCGTACTGCTCGTTTTGTTTTAGAGCACACAGAGCATTCGTTATTAGTGGGCGATGCAGCCAGCAATTTTGCAGAAATGATGGGCTTGCATCGAGAATCCCTAACAACTCCTGCTTCGAAAGCAATGTGGTTAGAATGGAAACACTATAATTGTCAACCAAACTTTTGGGTTAATGTTATACCTGATCCAAAAAAGCGATGTGGACCTTACAAGCCCCAAAGTAAGTGGCTGACTACAAATTCCAACACGAAACGTTTAGAATGTAAAATGAATCAAAGAAATCATGACACCATAGGAATGATTGTAATCAACCAGCGCGGTCAAATATATGCTGGAACATCTACAAACGGAGCTACACATAAGATACCTGGAAGGGTAGGTGACTCTCCAATACCAGGTGCGGGAGCATACGCTGATAACGAAGTAGGGGCTGCTGTGGCTACAGGAGATGGCGATATTATGATGCGTTTTTTGCCTTCTTTGTTGGCGGTAGAGGCGCTACGTTCGGGTAAAACACCAGAGGATGCTGCTACATATAGCATCGAACGTATCGCACACTATTATTCAAACTTTAGCGGCGCTGTAGTAGTTGTTGATCGCTGGGGTAATTATTCAGCGGCGTGCATTGGAATGAAAAAATTTCCTTATTCGGTAGCTCAAGGTAAACATAAATCAATAATTAAATTCAGGGATTGTATAGTAACGTAATTGTTGATGCAGCCGTATATTTGACATAAAATGCTTCAAAATAAAAAATTCAAAATTTAACCGTTGGAATGCTTTACTGTCTATGAAAGAATATTGTTTTCCCCTTTTCTACTGAGTATTTATACATATTATTGAACGTGCTGGTTTTTCGTATCCATCACGGCAGTAAAGGCGTGCTTAGCCGCCTTAAACTCTATACTTTGATTCTCTGTAACCAACAAGAAAAGTGTTTGTGCTGTGCAGTTTAAGCATACACAAACAACATCTTTAAATCTTAGACTTTTGATACGCCACGACTCCCAATTATTGCAGGAATAATAATAACAGAATGCAATTGCAATGTTAATATAACTTAGCAAGTTAAATATTAAATCTAAATTAAAATTGGTTGTTTCATGAAATGCACGTGGTGCCTTCATTTTTTCGGAAAATTTGGCTATGTATAGCTTAGACCTTGGTGCTTGTACGATACGTGGAATTACCGAGTCGAATTGGGATAAATATAGTATAAGTTATGAAACATTTAAAAAGTGGCAAAAAGCTTTGATCTTGGGGACGATTAATATTTTGCAACAAAAATGCAAATTTTACTACGATGGGAAGGGTTATCTTTGTATAATTTAGTATATAAAAGTGAATTCTATATAATAATCTCCAACAGGGCCACACATACAAGCTTCCATGTCCATATTATCTACAGCCAAAATGTAGACCAAAATGAATGCGCGATGTACATCAGCAAAGTTAATTAATATCAAGCATAAGAAAATAATAACAACAACAACTACATTGCACTCATAGACAATAACTATTCCATCATTTAGTAATAACTATGAACAATATTCCATGTGTTATGGTTTAAAGTCCGTAAATTTCTCTGCTTCTCCATACCTCTAACCAAATTTCCTGCGAAAATGTGAAATATTTATGCAATGTTAACGATAAGCTTTTGTAGATCACTTCTTAAATTTCAGTTTTATAAAATATATTCCAATAAGAAGATGTAAAATTAGTTGTAACGACCAACCATGGACTGTAAAGTATGAAGACTATGGCAAGAATTTGGACCATCTTTTATTTAAGTAGTTGTGAAAAAATGTGTTTAAAAAATATGCTAAAAGGAATCTACCGGTTTTTGAAATTGATTATGAAGAATTGATTGAATATTTTTAAAACATAGATCATCTTTCTCATTGAGAAATCTGGAAATAGATTTGGTTTCGTACTTAAATGTATTGTTATGAAATTCGCTTTTACTAAGATACAGTCCGTATCACTGGATCGTGGATATTTTGATCAAGAGAAATACACTTCAAAGTTATTTTATTTTACTACTTTGTCTTTCACAAAAGTAGAAGTATTTGTTTACAATTATATTTCTTACATGTAAGATTATTCACAATTTATTTTGGCCGTACTCTCAGCTCAAATGTTCTTGCCCGACTAACTCTCTTTCACAAATATTCTGTTTATATACATTTTTACAAGCTTGTTACTATACCTAAATTTATGGTTTTATTTCTAATCCCAGCTTGCTTTTCCTCTAATCGTTTTCATCGGCCTGTACCTGCATGAGGCGCCTGCGAATGCTCATTTGGTTTTTCCTTCTTTAGGGAATTTATTATTAGGGAAAATCACTTAGCTGTAATTAACTGGATTTGGGATTTTCATAACAGTATGTTATATTATCTTTGTTCATAAAATTATTTATACGCCATAGGCCAAGTGTCTCTATGACAAGCTCCCGTTTTTTACATCTAAAAGGACTATGTATCTAAAAGTTAGCTTACGTTTCCGTTTTTTTTTTAAATTGTTGTTGTCTCATTTTATCCTTTGTATTGTTGCAAGTGTCGAAGCAGACATTGCTGCAATTTATTTTATTCTTATTTATTTATTTTGCCCAGTTACACATGAAATTCAACTAAAGAAAATTACAATCGAATTCAGTGCATTTTAAGAGAAAATCCAATATTAATTGTTTTAAAAACTAGTATACATATATAAGGAAGATAAAAAGAAGAATAATAACAAAGTAATTGAAAAATAAATTAAAAAGGTAAAAGCAACAATTCATGTATACCTAAATAAAAAGAGAGAGAAAAAAAAGAAAAAAATAAAAAGAAGCAGGTACACAGCTAGCGTAGAAGCACATCTGCAATAAGAACAGGTTGCAAGTGAAGCCCTGAACCATTGCAAACATTCATAAGCTTGACAACCGACACGTTAACAACACAACATTATTTTATATAAAAAAATGAGATATTAAGAATGAAATATTAGTTTAAGTGCGACATAAGTAAATCGCGCATATTAAGCAAAATTGCTTTAATAGACTTTAAAGAGTCTGATAATGAGAGTAAGTGATAGACATCATTAAGATTTCTGCAAAAAACTCTGAGCGGGTTAAACAGCTCATAATTGTATTTACATTGAATAAGTTTAATCAAGATAAAGTGCCTAGAGAAGCGGTTAGGGGCATTAAAGCTTATTTCACCAAGTAATGAAGGCGAGTCTATAGCCCCATTTATTACTTTGATTACAAAGAAAACTCCAAGAATAAACCTATGTTTCTCAAGAGACGGTAAGGACAGCAGAAGCAACCTATTTTCGTAGGGAGAAAGAGAGGCAAAGGGATCCCAACCCAAATTTCTAAGGGCAAACAGCAAGAATTGCTTTTGAACAGATTCAATTGAATCTACGTAGCACCTATATGAAGGAGACCACACAACTGAGGCATACTCGAGTATGGGTCTAACCAAACACATGTAAAACCTTTTCTTAATGTAGGGATCATCAACCCCTTTGGACCACCTTTTTATAAAACCAAACGCGGATCTAGCTTTGCTCATCGAGAGCTCAGTATGCAAGTTGAAACGTAACCTATGGTCAAATAGAACGCCTAAATCTGTGATCGAATCGACGTCCTCCAATTTATGCGAATCTATGAAATACTGAGTAATGAATGACTTTCTTCTTGAGAAAAAAAGCTTCTTACATCCACAATTTTTGTTAAGAAAAACCGAGTTGCGTTCAGTTTTGCTCCACTGTGGGCTTCTGCTCTGATGGATTTGGCCCATTTTTGAAAATAGCCCGCTTGATGCGATATGTTCTGAGATTTTATTTATTTTCCATATGATTTTGGGATGGTACGACGCAGAATGAATTTCGTAGTGTGAGTTGTGATGGGAGCAAGTGTGTATATAGATGTCTTATGAAATAACTTGTAACGGCCGCGAACAAACCTTGGGTAGGGTGTCTGTCGGTCTGTGTCAACCGCAAGCGGAGCAATAACGGCATGCCGTTAGACAAAATCATGCGATTTTGTGGTACCGCTAGTAAATCGCATGATCTTGCGGTATATGTGTTTATTATTTTATTTTCTTTTTCTTGTCTGATCTCCTTATTCGCAAGTACAGTCAAAATCGTATGATTTTGCGGTACCATTGCTTGCTTTTGCAAGTACAGTCAAAATCGTATGATTTTGCGGTACCCTTGCTTGCTTTTGCAAGTACAGGCAAAATCGTATGATTTTGCGGTACTCCTTTTTTTCCTTTTGCTCTTGCAAGCATAGGCAAAATCGTATGATTTTGCGGGATCTATGCTTGCTCTTGTGAGAGTAACGGCAAGCCGTTATAGAGAGAGAGCAACAGGAAGAAGAAGAGGGAAATGAAATGAAAAGGAGAAGTCTGTCTGCGTTTCAAAAATTAAAGTCAGAGGATAGAATTCTGAGTTGAAGTCAGTCGGAGTCAGGCACTCGCTGAGTGCAGTTCTTGTCGCGCTTTATCCATTAACAGTCAGATGTTAGACTTCAGTGAGAACGATCGATTTTCTAGTGGGCAAAAGTGTATAAATCGCAAAAGAAAAACTAGAGTAAAATAAGTAAACAAGTGTTCCTTAAGAAAATTGCAAAGATTTTGCACTTTTAAATTTATTCTGCACCAAAGAAAGTTTTGATTAATTATAAGGAGAAAACGTCATCGAAAACAAAACAGAACGAAAACGACACATTTTGTTAAGGGCCACAAAAAAAAAAGGGGAAGGCTTTAAGGAAATATACGTATCACCCCGCAGCAAATAAAGTCGGAGTTAGGCTCTCGCTGAGTGCGGTTCTTGTCGTTTTTTTATCCAGTGGTAGTCTTTGTTTACTGGCATAAAAGAAAAGAAAATAATGTAAATATCATATTTGTTAAAACAAATAAAAGGATAATGAACCATTTTTTTTTGCGAACTTTAAGAAAATCATGTGTCAACCTTTTTCGGACATTTCGCGTAAAATATTTTTCCGGATATTGCCAGAAGTTAATATTAAAATTAAAAGCAAACGAAAATTATAACAAAATACAATAATTTTGATTAACATTATAAAAGAGGCCATTCTAATTATTGAAAAGAAAAAAAAAGGACTGATAATGAAGGGCTTGTGGATTGACACGGTCTTAATATCACATAGGTGTTGGCATAATTCTTCGATTTAATTAAAATAACTAAATGATTCATTTTTGCCTCAGTTCGCGCTTATTGTGGAAGAAAATTATCGAAAAGCAAAGAACAGCATATGTAGAACGTTATTTTTTTTTCATATAGAACGGGTACAGCCGTCGCATATAAAGTTAGTTAGAGATGCTTATCGCGAGGGCCTGTGCAAATAATACACGTAAACCCATGTGATGCTGGGAATATAAAAAAAAAAAAACCCTTAACACACAATGAACACTTACACATATAATTGATTAATTAGAATCCATTTATTATTGTTAACAAAAAAATTATAGTTAATAAAAATAGAAATACTTTCAAACATTTCGTTGTGTGGTTTGAGTTAAAACAGACCAACTTGGGAATGTAATCAAAAGAAAAAAACAACGAAATCTAAAGGGAAAAACCCATTAACCCACAATGAACAGTGGAATATATAGTTGATAAAAATTAAATATACTTATTGTTGTTGACATTAATATTATAAATACGAAGTATATTAACGTAGGAAATACTGATGTTCGCGAAAAATAAGATATTTGAAAAAAAAAAAAGAATAATAAATATATGAATGAATGCGAAAAACAAAAAAAGGGCTTTTAATTGGTTTGTTACAACAAAGTCCTGAAGATTTATCGCCGCTTTTATGGGCATGGATGCAGAGAAGTAACTCCATGAACTACTACGCATACATTTATTCGGCAGCCAGTGAAGCAGTCACCATCACCTTGTTACACCACCAGCAACGAATCAGAGGGAAGTAATAAAATTGAAGGCAGAAGCAACAACAACAGCAACAGCTTACCGGGAGCACTAGGATAGCTGCAGCCGACAGTGAAAGCAGTGATATTCACCAAGTAAACGAACACTACCACCTTGCTTGTACTGTAAGTTATGTTATCTTTTCCTTTAAGCTATCCGATTTTGTTGTTACCCATGTGTGGCTAAGCGTGCGCTGCCACCGCTGTGGCTGAGGTGTAGGGGCGTGCACATGGTGGCCATGTAGGGCCGACGCTAGACGATGACCGACTGACCCACTGGCGACAGACGCACAGCCGGAAACTGACCAGACCTTTTCGTTCATTTAGTTTGTTTTTTTTATTATTTCATTCATTTTATTTTATTTTTATTTTTATTTTATTTATTTTTTTTCTTTGTCTAAAGAAAATTTTTTTTAAATCCTCGGCGGCGAGGAAAAGAAAAAATTCAAGAGTTTCATGACAAACTCAAATTTTACGAAAGTAAAGTGCGCTATATATATTTGCCAGGATAAAGAGTACAAGTAACGACCATGAATTGAACTATTCCAGTGCTTTTACCAAGAAAGTGCCGCGTGTTTCTTGTCGATTGCCCTCACGGTAGCAAACATCAGAGCAAGATCATTAATGTGTGATGATTTTGAAGGATGCGATATTATTTGCAATGGTATTTTCCTGAATATTCTTGTAACTAAGAGAAAATACAAACGAAACGTATGCGACGTGTGACTGTATAGTAAAGATCTAATCTCAAGCATATAAGGATGAAACGATTGCATTGGATCAGGCAGAAGTGCTAACTAGTGCTAACTAGTGCAAACTAATCTAAAAGTCGCGTTGTCTACATAGCTGAAATGTTGCAACCAAACTAAATCAGCTTGACTTTATGTGTTGACTCTCGGCACCTGTAACATAGAGGCAACTTGGAAAAAAAATTTACGATTGGGCAAAGTCAACAGAAATCATTTGCAGTAAACTTTATTGAAATTTAAAAATTATAATTATCTTTGGTGTTTTTACTTCGTCTGCGATTTTTTGATTGTTTCGATATTTTTTGTGTATTTAGCTCGTGTCTTTTCGGTGTTTTTTGCTTAAACTGATTATTGTAGATACCATACGTGTTTCCGCAAAATATAACAAAAAAAAATCAAAAAAAAAAAAAAAAAGAAATAAAAAATTGAAAACATTTGACATTATCCTCAGCAGTTTCCAAACTTTTTCAAGTGAGTGGTTATTTACCAAATAACTAAATAGTAGACAACTCCCGGGGCTCGGGGCCGCCAGATAAAACATCGATTAGATTTCATCTATTACCTGACACATCCTCCCAAAGAAGAAAAATTAAAAATTCTGACTTTTCGGTGTTGCCAATCAGTGATATCACTTCCATCTATTGACAAAAAATATATTGTTATTTTTTCAATTGGTGCTAGCGTAACAATTTCCCAAAACAAAAAGTGCAAAAACTGCTAACGCCTAGGTCATACGGCAAAAAATTTTTATTCAATTTTTTATGTTGCTGATTGATTTTTACTCAATTTTTTATGTTGCTCTTTGATTTTTGTTCAATTTTTTATGTTGCTGATTGATTTGTGTTCAATTTCTTATGTTGCTGATTGATTTTTATGCAATTTTTCATGTTGCTCATGATTTTTGTTGAATATTTTATGTTGCTCATTGATTTTTATGCAATTTTTTATGTTGCTGATTGATTTTTATGCAATTTTTCATGTTGCTCATTGATTTTTGTTGAATTTTTTATGTTGCTCATTGATTTTTGTGCAATTTTTCATGTTGCTCATTGATTTTTATGCAATTTTTTATGTTGCTGATTGATTATTATTCAATTTTTTATGTTGCTCATTGATTTTTGTTCAATTTTTCATTTTGCTTATTGATTTTTATTCAATTTTCGTCGATTTTTGTGCAATTTTTTATGTTGCTGATTGATTTTTGTTCAATTTTTTATGTTGTTGATTGATTTTTATGCAATTTTTCATGTTGCTCATTGATTTTTGTTCAATTTTTTATGTTGCTGATTGATTTTTATTCAATTGTGGTCTTCCTCCACATGCTGAAAGCTGTACACGTAGTTTCTGCATAAATTGCAATGATCAACACTCGGCGTTGGACAAACAATGCCCACATTTTGTACAGATGCTTGAAATTCTAAAAATCAAAACAGAAAATTACTGTAGCATGGGTGAAGAGCGACGCTAATACCGGGAAATAAATCCATTTGTAGCCCAAGGAATTGGCAAAAGTAATACCTCGCTACTGTTGCGTCGCTAATCGAGCCTAATAAGCCTTTAACTCTAACTCCTCCCAATGAAAAACCTGTTCTACCACCAACCAAAAATTTTACTGCGAAACCAGTTCCATCACCCGCCAAAGATAATATTGAAAAAACCAAAGCAACAGCAAATATTGAAAAAATTAAAACAACAGCACGTATCCCAAAATCTAATAAACTAAATTTCCCCGAATCACCAGCTCTCAACTCTAGTCAACAAATTACTAGTTGTAAAGAAACCAATCTTTTATCCCTTAATTAACCTTCAATTTCAAATTATTGACGCGCGTTCACTCGTTGCATTACAAATGTACGCAACCAGCTAAGTATATTATGCTCGTACATACAAGCCGTAGTGATACAAATAATCTTAAACATAAAATTTACAGTGCTTTTGTTTTATATTTCACCTTCGCAATCGTTCTCTCAGCAAGAACTCTACAATTTATTCTCCGTACTTTCCCCTCCATTAATTATATGCGGCGACTTTAATAGCTGGAATACCATATTGGACTCTACAGTGAACATCACCTGTGGTACTGTTTTAGAAAAGGCCTTCATTCATTTTAAATGCTAGAAAACCAAAGCACTTTTCAACTCATCACACCTTTTCACATATTGATTTAACATGTTGCTCTCCCTCACTTCTTCTTTTGGTTTCCTGGTCTATTTCTGATGATTTGAATAGTACTGATTACTTTCCAATCATAATCGATCTTAAACTTTCAATGTCCGTTGTTACTCCAGCAAAACAGGCCAAATTCCTCCTAAATAAGGCGGATTGGATCAGGCCAATTCATTCCTGAATTCAAAGCCATTTAATGGGAACTGCAACCATGATGCTGCCATTATGTCTAAAGCGATTCTCACGGCTGCTCATCTCTCTATTCCTCAATCCAACAGCTCTTTTAAACGAGCTAGGCTTCGTTGGTGGAACAACACGTTTTCGTTATGGAGGCAAAACAAAATGGATCTGTGGCACCGCTTTAAAAGATTTCCTGATCATGATCATTTGTTGGTGTATAAAAAGGCTAGTGTTCTATTCAGGGAGGAATTATTCAAAGTAACTTAGTTTCGAACTTTTTTCGAAAAAAATTCACAGCTATACATCAACGAAAATTGTCTGGAGCAAAATCAACAGACTCGATGGGACTTCAAATCTGAACGAAATTTCTGCCATTTGCAATCCCAATGGAACTTTAACTGACAGATGAGATTTCTAATCACTTTGGAAAAGTGTGGTGCGAATACTCTTCTGACAGCAACTTTTCCAATGCTCTAATCGCAAATAAAAGGACTCCAATTTCTCTCTCAAATAGTGTTAGAGTATAGATGTGCCACCTTCCTGGAAGATGGCATACCAACCTTAGAACTTGAAAGTTGTCTCTCCAAATCTAGCCTGACCTTTCATATATAGAATTTCCTAAAAAATTGTTCCTTATTTCTAGAATAACCAATAAATGAATAATATCTAAAGGACCTTTGTTGCATGTATCAAAAAGAAATCGAATAATTTCGAATATTTAAGATTCCATAGACTATATTTGTTTTACAAATTATTTTTATTATAAATATCAAATAATATCAAAATATAAAAAACAAAGTATTACAATTCATTTTTTTAATAATAATATTGCGGCGGTCAAAAGCACGTACATGCTCCACCCGATCCTTCAAAGTCACTACATTTCAGTTATTGTTCCGTATAGCAAAAACCTGCGATTACAATGCTTGAAAGCGTCTCATACGTCTATCATACATTTAAGTTTCTGCATAATTTTAATAAAAATTAGGTATAAATAATTCAGTACGTATGGAAAATTAAGTAGCTGTTAAAAGACTGACAATCCATTTGACATCTTACATCAATACGTTGTAGCTATGTCTGAAACACCAAAGTATGCTTTTAACACCTGATGATTGGTTAGAGCTCGGCGATCTCTGCAAAATTTTCCGCATTCCGGGCATTGATATGGTCCACAAATAGATATTAAAGTTGCATGGTGTACATTATCGATTTTTTTAATTGCTTTAAGGATATCAAAAGATCACACGCCAGCTAAGCCGCAAAGACTGGCCAAGTTCGCAAACAGAGAGTACCAAAGGAAGCGAGCTGACGGTACCATTTAAGCGATGCAACAAACTTGCTAAGAACAATAACAGTATAACTATTCAAGTCCAGTAATTTTTTACCTTATTTGAAAAAACGATGAAACGTTCCCACCAATTTAAATCTTTATGGTAAAGATGCTGATTGGTTGATGTGGTTGGCTCCTCATTCTGTACAGATTTTATATCCTCTTCTATGCTGCCTCCACCTATTATAAATTTTTGACGTAAATGCTTTAACTGCTCATGAGTCAAAAAGACTGGCAATACCTCCGAAATTTGTAAAGCCAATTCTCTTGTGGGTGAGATAATTATAGCTCCGATTTCTTTAGGAGTCCACAGCGACTTAACGTTTCCAATAAAGGCACTAAAAAGGTTAATGTTTTTCTGTGCCAGTTACAGCCTCCGCAGAAACATCTTTGCGTGACAAAAGTAACGGTATAGCAGCAGCCTTTGATTAGAAATATAAAAATTTCCTTTAATATCGCAATGAATTTAATGTTTGTATTAAAATTATCTGTGTCGTGTTACGGTGTCATTAATTCAAAACCCACACTTTCAACAACGTCTAATTCGGGCCTAGATAACGGTGGCTTTTTCAATGAGGTCCACTTCTTACATGACATTAACAACTTAATAACCAAAAAAAAACTTAATATTTACTACTTTTTATTTTGTAAAGAAATTATCCACGTGTTTGCAAATTCTTTTTTTACACTTCTTCTTAATATTTTCTATGTTATTTTAATTATTAGGGCGCAGGATGATATCACCCTGAAAATTTTGTCGATATTACAAAATAAAACAATATTCAATAAATAAAAATGCTTTGAATAATCTCTTTTTTTGTCAGTCAGCGGTTCTCTTCGGAGCGAACATTACATCTGCATACTATTGTAAGAACGTGTATGCAGAACAGAAACAAAACTATCTTCCAAAATTTTTGCGAATCAACACCAACACAAGCAGAAAATTTCTGGTGCTTTTCTGTAGATATTTGAAAGTTATGCGTTATGACGGGATCATTCTTTGTGTAGGCAAAAATTCTGTTATTAGTTTCTTTATTTAACGTCGCTTTCTCTAAAACGTTTGCAAAGCAGACACTGATACCGTAGGCTGAATTTGTTTACTTTTCGTAGTTTATTTTGAAAAATCGATGAATTCTATATTTTATGTCCACCAAACGCTTCGAAAATTTCAATGAAAATTTACTTATCGACATATAAACGTTATGAAGAATGTAGAACTTAATTTGTGGAAAGAATCACAATGGAGAACTTAATTTGTGGAAAGAATCACAATGTAGAATTTAAGATTTTGTGCTTTTCTTTTCTCATTCCAATCAAAGTGACAAAGCGTATTCGCATAGATATCGTTTTTTTTTTTTTTTTTATAAACGTTTGAGAGAATACAATGTCACATCAAAAAACTATTAATAGGATCTTCGCCAATGAAAAGAATGAAAATGGCAGATCAAGCTGTCGAATGGCTGCTAATTAGCAGTGTTACTAAAGCACAAAAAGCCCGTTATAGTTCTAGTTTGAATTTTAAACGATATGTTAGACCTTTCTGTCATTTCCCTGTCTCTGGACATGAAAGAGAGTAACTGAAAGAGAGAGCACTACGACATATTACAGAGCTGGAGCTACACTTTTTTCCGCGTGGCTATCCCAGCTACATGTACAAAATAAATTACAAATTATTTAAACCTATCGCAATTACTAATGGCGTGACGTCACATAACAGTCCAATGGTGCGTCGGTATTCTTCTCCTGTTAGGTAGTCCATGTCTATTTGTTGGTTCGTTAAGTCACCGTGCGAATATGATTTTCCAACGTTTTTGTCAAAATTGAAACCGATGCTTTAGTTTTTGCGACAGATAGTAGGTTTCTCACAGCAAGATGGACATCCTTAGGTCAATTGAGAATTTAATGCTAATAAAGAATGTGTTTACGTTATAGGATTCTTAAAGCTTCATTCCTGATGCAAACGTTTCGACAAAATGGGATTATTCTCATTCCTTCTTAGTGGATACAAACCTAAATAAAACATTAAGGGCGAAAATTAAACGACTAAATGTGAAGAAAACATCATTCCGATTTGAAAGGAAGACAACCATGTGAACAAACCAACTACACAAATGGAGTAACACTGTATAACCGAGGAAGTTCATTACAAAGTAAGGAGAAAAGTTAAAGCCTTTAAAAGGTAAGACAAAATTTAGTCACAATGAATTAATAAAGAAGAATGCGAATGCTGATGATTTCAAGTTTTGCAACAGGTAACTTAAAATTATTTAGCACTTTTATTTTTATTACGAAAATTGCTAGAGCATATACCATAACACAGAATCTGCAACTGAAACTGCGCCATTGAAACTTTTTTATTATTAATTTTTGTATCGAAAACTTTTACGTTCGTCTTAATGCTAAGCGTTCGTTTCGGTATCCTCTGTTGACTCTCTTAGCCGTGAGCATTAAAAATCGGCGACGAATGCTAACAACCACAACTTCCGTTTATGCAAAAATAATATTTATACACGCAAGTAATGGGGTGCTGGTCAATTAATTGGTTAAAGTAATTAACCAAACACAGTCCCATTATCTTATTTTAAAAGTATCTTAAGGGCATCAATGGTTCCAAAAACCATCTATCTTTCTTTAATTGAACGATTCATACCTTTTTTGCGTATATTTCGTCACAATATCTATACATCAGTTATATTGCTCCATATTTAATATCCCCTCGCCCCCACAACCATGTCTATTCGTATATTTGTCTGACGTTTTTCTCCATGTGTTTTTGACCGAATTCCGTACACTGTCATTTGTCAATCCGTAAACGCATATAATAGCTCTTGAACTGTGATGATTGACTTAATAGAATCAAATAATCACTATCCACACATTGACCCGTGACTCAAGAAGAATAATACTGAAAGATATTATAATAAAGCCAATAATAATAAAAGAAGAAAAGATTGTGTTAACTTGTTGTTCCAAATCCTTTAAAGGTCTCCATAGGAAGGTCTAGAAATCTATGTAATTGCTACGTGTTCTATAGATCATATTTAAGAAATAGCTCTAAAATCGAATCAACTGCGTACAAAATATTAGGCAATGTCGAAAAAAAAAACTTTCGTCCATAATTTGTAAATCAGGTTCCTATATTTCCTATACCCATCACCGAAGGATGAGGGGTATATTTATTTTTCCAGAACGTTTACAATACCCAGAAGGAAGTATCAGAGATCCCACAAAGTATGCACATTCTTGATCAGCATCGAATTCTGGATCGACTTAAGCATCTGCGTCTGTCCGTTAGTGTAACGTCTGCAATATTTTCGTTGCGATAAAAGTGAAGCTACCGGCTTTAAATTTCTACAGTATTTCTACAAAAATGGAGAAAGTTGACCTCGCCTGCCGAATATAATAGTGTATAAAAATTTAATTTTTTTCAATACCTTTATAACGTACAGAAACACCGCATAAAATATGTAAATTCTTCGCCAGTTTCAAATTTGGAATGCATCCAAACATATTCGTGTGTCTATCTGTACGCCCACCAACCTGCGTAGTATATGTGGTAAACATTCTCCCGTTAACGAAAGTGAAGATACCGTCTACAAATTCGCAAAAGAATTTGAAAGTGACCCGTACATTTCAAAGGACACGCCTATGCGACAACAACTTTTATTTTGAAAATAGAAAAAATCAGCTGCACCCTCTCCATATTAAAGATCATGAAAATTTAGTACTTTTACGTTTATTGTCTTTTTTAGGATAATGGTGATAGGCGTCAAAGATTCGTTCGCGACCGAATTTAATTTTCTTACATGTTTTTTTTGTCTTAGAAGATAGAATTTTAAAAATATTATGTGAATTTATAGGAATGTCTGTAGCACGTTTCGGTAATCAGAAACTTCTTTAACTTGCTTAACTTTTACGACACGGTGAAGAATAGATATGAACTTCTAAGATTGTGGGCCTTTTTCTAACGTATAACAGGAAGGTAACTTAAAAAGTCAAATATGCCTCCGGCGGTGTGCTCGTATTTGCTTTTAAAGTGACTGCATACAATCTTTCTTTTGCGTTTTCTTTGCTCTTAAGCTTAATTAAAAATTGTCTTTCCTTTTTATTAGAAATAAGATTTACATAAATCTTTAAATTAATGCAAAAAACCCTTCAATATTTAACACACGGCGCTTATTTCTTTATAACTTTTATAAAGCTAAACCAGAATGTAAAAAAATATATATTTTTATTCTTTCGCTTCTAAGTATATTGTAGTGTGATCGCATACCGTCGTATGCATCCACTTTAAAGTGCGACAGAATTATGCTAAATTTGCATAATTCTGTAACAAAAAAAGTAAAACAAAAATTTTGTCGCACTTCAACTGGCTGGGTATTGCATTTCGTAATGCAATACGATGCCAGGCGCCCTAATCAACACAATTACTATCTGTTTACGTTAGAATAATTTAGTGTAATAATTTGTGTATAAATAGCCAGGTAAGAATTGAATAAAATTAATTGCTATCAAACAATTCAATCAAGCGTTTAACTCGCTGAAAGTACAAGGCGTTAAATCCGCCCAAGTTCAAAGTTAGGGAACGTCTCTTGCCGAGCTTCATTGGCACTCCATGAGACGGTTAGACTTGGCGCACAGAAGCCGAGCAGCATAGGGCTAAACCGCGGTACACCGAATAGTAAAAATAAACTAAATATCATTCATATATACAACATCCGTACTGCACTCGGTACCACAACAGAAATAACTTTTTTATTACAATATACATTAATTATAATCTTTTATAACAAATAATAAACTTAATGGGTAAAACTACATTGCGGAGGCGCAATTATAATTAATTTTTACGAAAGACTTATGAGCGTATTGGAAAAATTTATTACGCATGTATGCACATGCCCTGAGGAATTTCAATTTGTGATAATTTTTTAGAAACAAAATGATGGCACAATAGCTCTCTCTACAGAAATAAAAAACTTATTTGAAATATTTGTTATCTGGCGAAGGCACTATGGTTTTTCGAAAGTATTGATTTAAGTTGACGTCGATTTTAGTTAAAAATATTGCATGTCTTTGTAAATATTACTTGAGCAAATATTGTAATTCATTGAAGATGATAAAAATAAGATGTAAAAATTTACAAACATTATCCTCTAATTAAATAAAACAAAAAGAAAACAAAAGGCAAGAGTATAATTCGTGACAATTTGTGATGGAAAACTTTACTTCCTGTAACCGTACGAATTAATCGCTTTGTATTCATTTTCCAATGTCAGCATTAAGTCATACTAGTTGTAAGCATCGACCAAGGATTCTGTACTCGCTCCACCGCATTCAGGTGGTAGGCATTCTGGCGACATGTAATTGTGGAGTGATTTACGATCTGTACCATGGAATATTATACGTGAAGTTAATTTTTCGCGCAAAAATTGTTTGAATAGCGATTAAAGATTTTCGGTTAGTTAACAATACGTATAGCTTTAACTCGTAATGGTATAGAATCCTGAAGCTAATCGATAAGACGTTTAGCAAAAGCTGGTGTAAATTGCCAAGTTTGTTGCAAACTTAAACCGTCCATATCAAATATAGCGACGGCGCCGTTAATTTGAGATTCTTCTTCTGCCACAGCTACCTTAACGTATAAAACAGCAGCCTTGAAAATTTCATCCAAGGCCACCTCTTTATGTTTCCAATTTTGTTTAAGGATCCAAAAAAAATTTTTTTTATGCTCTTAAAGAAAATGTCGCTATTTTTATTTGATTTACTTACTGCCCAAACGCAAGACTACTATACGACGATTATGTTGATCATGATTTTTAAAGGCTACACATACGTTATGTCGGCGCAAGATCCTGGAATATGTTAGCATGTTTGACTTTAAAGGAAAAATAGTGTTTCACCTAAACTGAATTAAATTATTAATTACGAATTAATTGAAGTTCAAGCGAAAAGCATTGATTATTTCTATCGCTCACCAATTCAGCGGCAGTTTCCGGATAATATTTACAAACTCTTAAAAATCGTAAAAGGAAGCGATCTTCTCGGAGATGTTTTAAATCGGTGTCAGCTAAAAAAAGTAGCTAATGTTATATAATTCCCGCTGCTCGAGTAATAAATTTGTAAAAAGGTTAAGTAAGCAAAAGAGTTTAAGTTTGTTATAAGCGTTTTCAATAAGCGTCACTTGTTCGACTGTCCATTTGTCTCCTCTTTAGTAGCTGATCTTCTCAACTTTTTGTATAGGTGCGAAATGCGAAATAAGGGTTTTTTCCTAGAACGGCATCAATCACATATGATATTTCTTAAATTTATACGCAGCAATTTCCAGTTTGTTTTGGATTTTCAGAAATTTCCTATTTAATCATAACGAGTAAAAAAGGGAGGAAGTAAATTTGTATACTCAATATTATTGGCCGCTAATTTTCCTATTCTCAAAATAAAAATGGAAATTTATATGGTGTGTGCTATGTACTTTAAGAACAACAAGCAAAACACGCGGAAAGCGAAGTTGTTCACAGTTTTTGTGGCACGGGCGTGTGGACGTTGTAGCCATGTCCTTTGATCAGTCTAGGCCACCTTCAAATTTTTTAATAAATTTGTAAGAATTTATATACTTGATAGAGTTTTTGAAGCTTGTTTCTGCACCTTGTAAAGGGATTGAAAAAAAGATTATTATCGCACTATATTATAGGGTGGGCGAAGTCCATTTTTCCTCTTTTCGTACAGATGCTGCAGCATCGCCCATAGAACATGCACTCACTTCAAATTATTGCAGATTTATTTGCTGTAGTTTATGAGTAACGAGCAAAAATTAAATTTTTTATTCCTTTTGAAAAACCAAGATGTGTTCAGTTCAGGTGGGACTGTAGGCGTGTCCTTCAGCCTGTTTTTGCCACTTTCAATACCACTTCGAAGGTCCGCCGAAAATATAGAGCTGCATGGGTGAGTTGATAAATAAGCTTCATTGTTAATATTTGGGAACTAGACACTGCAGCCTACAAATTCAGACTTACGTCCATCAATAAAGGTGAGTGGCAAATGTATCCATTTCGCATAAACGAAATTAGAGAAATTCTGCAGCAATAACTGTGGATTCTTTCACAGGCAGAAATTTGATTACCGGTTGGAAACTGTGCAATTCAAAAGGAATTTTGAATAAGTTATGTGTAACAGCCTTCAGAATTTTGTAATTATTGAATTTGTCAGCGAAGATTTCAAAAAATAAATGAGGAAAATTACACGATAGAAGGTCGTAAATGAAAGATAAAGCCGGGTGACTATCATTAGATAGAGTTTTATTGGAGACGAAATTGACGAGTAAAGTAAACCTTTCGAGTAGAGATATAACGTTTATCATCTGTTGTGTGTGAATGGAATTCTTGACGCCAAGAGCTAGAGAAGACATTTCCATTGAATTCTGCATAATTTCAAAGGATCCTCAGATGAAATATCCAATATAAGTGATCAAGCTTATTCCAGTACACGAGATATACTTTGGGTGTACAAAAAGCATCGCAAACCCCTGAAATACTACGAATGATTCTCAGGATATTAGCTAGTTGGAAGCATTACTTGCTAATTTTGTCAATGTGAGCAGCGGCCGAAAGTAATAACGTGGTACCTGGATACCTTGTAATTACGCGAATGAAGCTCGCCGCCCTCCACGTTACAACAGTTGAGAAGAGAACTACCGCCGATGTTAACTTACACTCTTTATTTCATCCTTTCGTTTATATCTGTCAATGTTTCTACCTACCGCTTACTTACAACCCTAAATTGCTAGTTACAGATTTATCGCTCTTATAGTTACTGCATAGCTACGTTGGATATTAGTTGCGTTATATTAAATAAATAATAACTACGCCGTGGCTACTATCTAGCCGAAATGACCCTCGACGCCCTTTCTTTCCTATTTTTCCCTTGTAATCGCAGCGAAATACTCTCGCAGTTATTACCGTCGTGGCAATATTTTCGGTTTTCCCGAATTGGTCTACTATAATTCATCTTATTGCCGAAAAGCGAGAATAACGTACAACATAACTTAGAAGCAAAGGGAGACGATCATTAAAACGAATGACCCAGATATGACGTTACTAAAATAACGTCTTCGACCATTTGAAAATACATGCGCTTTATAGCAGTTTATATACTATCACAACCAAAATTGTGGAGCACACATAAGCGTTCCTTAGCGCATAAATAACGCAGGAATGAGTAATATAATAATTAAACCGAAAGTGGATATTTACAAAGTTAAATATTATGATCGATAAAATAAGGATGATAATAATAAAGAAAGGATTGAGGAGGTACTTATTGTAATATACGTCTAAAATAGGTAGAGTATAATAATATTGTAACGTAGATCGCTCCGTCGTCACTTTGTGGCTGTTATTCAGTTCCTTTTTGAAATTAACTTCGTACCGTTGAATTGCGGTTTTTAAGGTGATATAGGTTTTATTTATAATTCTTTGGAGATCAATTTACAATTTATTTGCGGAAACTTATATCCACAACGCATGCAACGTCCGCGTATATACGTTTAGGGGGTTTCAGTCGGGTGACGTCTTCTCTGCTCTTTAGAAGAGAGTAGTGTTTCATAATATAACACAGTTCCGTTGATCAGCATTTCTTTCCATATTTCTCTGCGCTAATGCGCAATTTAAAAAGAGAACTATGAGAAGAGAACAAACTTCAAATGCCGTCTAAATAGCATAAAGGTGAATTTTGTTGTTTCAAAGCAGATACCTTGTGTTACGATTACGAGAAAAAATAATGACGTGAGAATGAGACAGTCAGTCTGCTTAGAAGAATGAGAAAAACGCCTTGTCGCTCCACAAAGAATCAAAACGGATATGTGATGCCAACAATAGATATGAAAATTGAAAATTAAGTAAAGGTACATTGAAAACAGTAAAAGTAGTGAAATATAAATTAAATTACATTAAAAACAGTAGAAATATTGGGGAATAATTAAAAGTACATAAAAGCACCAAAGTATTGAAAAATAAATTAAAGTACATTAATTTAATAGAATTTTTACATTGAAATTTGTTGATTTAAACGTTAACGAAATCCACACATTTATATAAATAAATATTGAAGAATGTAATTGAAGTTAAGTAAAGTCAACAAACTGTACTATAAACCTAAATTGTACAATTTTAAGCAGGCCAAGCAAAACCAAAGAAAAAATGTAACCGTACAAACAACAGCGACTATATATGTATATAAACCCGTAAGACGTATGTCTGATGTGAAAGATATTAAACATATTTAAATGCCAAATGAAAGGCGGAAGAGAAAGGAAGAGACATTGAACATATTCTATTATTTTCTTATATGAAAAGATAAGTTAATTTGTCCTTACTTCTTTTTTTACAGCATGTATAATTTTATGATGCAGAGCTAATCCATGTACACTTTCTAGTAAGTTTTGAATTTTTTTTTATTGCAAAACAATAAATGACAATAGTGTAACGTAAAAATATAAAAATAAATTGAAAGAGTAGAAGAAGAGAAGACTTCGTGAAGATAGAGTAAGTAAGAGAGTGTGTATGCGTGTTGCTATAAACACGGACGGCGACTTAACGGCCAGGGGAACAATACCGACGGAGTGTGGGACTGCTAATGGGACATCACGCCATTAGTGATCGCGATAGGTTTAAATTATTTGCAATTTATTTTGTAAATATAGCTGGGCTAACCCGGTAGTTCCATCATTTAACCCCAGTGCTGTATTACACACTTCAATTCCCATTCTGGTCTTGTCCGTTCGAATATTGCAATTTAACTCTCTTGATTCGATTCTCTCGACTAATTTTGCCTACCCCAATTATTTTGCTTATACAAACAAGTTACCATTGCATAAGTTCACCGCCACATTTTAGTTCCGTTTTCCCGCTAAATCTTCTGCCTTTCGTTGTTAACCTTTTCTCTAGTCGCCAGCTGCGTTATGCAGGCAACGCGCAACGAATGTGAACTTGGTTCTCCATTTCTTATTCTTAGAATTTCATTTCTTAGAAGATCCACCAATTTTCATAAAACTCGAATCATCAAATATGCCATTTTCGTAACAATATGACATTATTTTTATTAAGGAGGTGGTTATTGTGTACATATCGGAAAGGGCGGATATCCGACGCAGTTAATAATACCGATTTTCTGGGCTATTTTGCAAGCGACGCGATACTTCCTCTATGGTACTCATTTATATATTTTTTTCGGTTTTGCAATTTATTTAGTTTAGTTTAACTTTTAATTTTATTTAATTTATTCTTCCTTTCGGTTATTTTCCACATCATATAAAACCATATAATCTTGTTCGACACGTCAGTGTGTGTGTTGTGTTTTATTTGTCAAAACAACACCTGCACAAATTTTAAAAGTTTGCCAAAAACTCGCGTTTACGCATAACGCAAACTACATGTTAACTACACTCAAGTACATACGGTCAACTTTATTTTAACAAGTCATAACCACACACAACGCTTAACGCAGTGATTGCGTGGAGTGCTTCATTAAGGCAAAATAAAAATGAAACAACCCGTATGCTGGACATTTGTTGAAGTATGCATACATGTGTGCCTAATACAGAAAATGATAGCGTTCTGCTCGGTAACAAGAGATTAAAGTTCTCTACCTGGTGACAAGACAAGACTGGTGAAACTGCGCTTATAACGAAAAGGTGTGTATGGATTCGTGTTAACAATTCAACGTACCTTGCAAAGGTTTATTTACATAAAAAAGAAACACTTGTTTATAAACAGAAATATATATATATATGAAAAACAGCGAACACATAAGTAAAGGGTTAACAAAACGTATTTGTAAACAAGGCCATGCTAACGCAATGCGAGCATATATAATTTAATAAGTTAGAAAAGATTAAGGTAGGTATATAAACATTAGAAATGGAATTATTAAGCGTAGACATCTATTTAAGCAATAGAAATAATATGTACTTTTTGGCTTAGCTATGATTTCAGTAAGGGAGCAAACCGCTTTTTTACAACCAAATGGAAACGGTGAAAAATTTAACTGTAAACGCGTACGATGCAATAAGTATTCACACAATGATAATGCGATTTTGGAAAAGTTGTCATAGAACCTAAATGAATTGAATTTTAAAGATTATTAAATCTATGTAAATGGTACTCAAAGCATTAGTAGAAAGGAAAATTAATTAAATAAAGATTAACCCCATATATGTACTCCTCTCTCTCTTTCTCTGCTTTTCTTTATATAGGAATACATGGTGAGCAACAAACATTAAACTAATTAAACCACAAAATCCTCAACGGGCTTCTAGAAGTAAGAAAAAGATTTAAAAAATAAACCTAAAAATATTATTCGACGCCATAAGGGAATACATTGAAAGTTTTAATACATGTCGAAGTAGTAGAAACAAGCTGGTGGTACAAAGCAGCCACTAGTAATCACAAAAACACCGTCAGCAAGTTCCGAAATAATCCGCTTATTTCTATAAAACTGCAGAACAATTACTCGTTCCACTTATTATATATGTTTATTAAATATTCTTCACCTTTGCTATCTTTCTGATAACAGCATGATTCCACACTTACCGCGTAGTGCAGTGGAATGGTTTATGCTTCCGGCAAACCATCCTGACGGCCATATAATATTAAAAGAAGGAATATAAGGATTAACAGCGCAATTGCACTTGCTTAGTTCCAATCAACCACAACGCAACGAAATAACGCGTTTTACATATATTTGTTTATTGTGATTAGGTTGTTATTATTATACAATACTTAATATAATTGCATAAATTGGTTTAACTAACTACTAATAACCGGTCCGTCTACTCAAACGTCTACCCCTAGACCCTAGCAACATTCAGTCCAGTTCCTCCGTCCGCGCGAAAACCTAAATACCTCTGGGTAGGGCACACGATCAGCCGCCTCTGACCCTAGCGTAAGGTAAGGAACCGTTAACCGCATAAACGGCAAAACTTAAATATTACACAAAGACTGTATAAATACACACACACGAGCAGAAAATATGTATAAAAGGGTTAAAATGTATAAAATCAGTACAATACAAGAACACACATTTGAGCATAAAACATATACAGAATCTGCATAAAATCTGTATAAGATCATTATAATATATGAACACTCACACGAGTTTAAAAAGCTGTCTGGAATCTGTATATAAACTGTAGAAAATCACTACAGTATGTGGACACACACACGAATATAAAATATGTTTAGAATCTGTACGAAACTGGTAGAAAACCATATAGAGTAGGGTCGAAATGTATATTACTGTTAGGCCATACAAAAACATATACACAGGGATAAACACTTAGATATAAAAATGTATAGCACATATGAACATATGACAATGCAATAGGTAGAAAATGCATAAAAATGTACAAAGGCGTAGGATCACACATAGCAAACATGTAAACACACATATGCAAACATGGATAAACACACATAAACAGAATATACCCTTACTCCACATAAACGTAAGCTAAGTATTGTACACACAGGTTAAGAAACATAGCACTCACACACCTAACGGTGAATAAATCACGCGATTTGGTACCTGAGTGCATGTTAAGATAGACGTAAGTTGGCATTAAGTTATGTGTAAGTATTTCAGGCAAGTCGCAACTAAGGTTGCGTCAAACACGTCGAAGCCAACCTAAACTAAGCATGTACATTTTGGTAATGGCACAAGCGAGCGAGACGTCGGCTATAAAAGAGCATCTCATCACACGGAATCTTTCAATTTGTGTCATAGCCCCCTAAGGTAAGTGTGTACGGACAATTTGACAAGTCAACTTTTTTTTTGACTCTACGGATAGGGGATGTACTGGCTAGCTGTTAGTCGTCATCCCTGAAGGACTTTTTAGGACAACTGAATCTACGGATAGAGGATGTACTGGCTAGCTGTTAGTCGTCATCCCTGAAGGACTTTGTAGGACAACTGACCCTACGGATCGGGGATGTACTGGCGAGCTGTTAGTCGTCATCCCTGAAGGACTTT
>NW_023998567.1:208546-234540 GCF_014805625.2 Glossina fuscipes | reverse complement strand
TCGGGGATGTACTGGCGAGCTGTTAGTCGTCATCCCTGAAGGACTTTTTAGGACAGCTGACTTTACGGATAGGGGATGTACTGGCTAGCTGTTAGTCGTAATCCCTGAAGGACTTTTTAGGACAGCTGACTTTACGGATATGGGATGTAATGGCTGGACGTTAGTCGTCATCCCTGAAGGACTGAGGAACTTTTTTTTTCTTTACATACGAGTGACCAACCAGAGACAAACCGTCGGCCCAAAGAGCCAAGGCAGGTATGACACTGGCCACGTATCCGGTTTCTTTTTCTTGTAGTGCTCCGCGGTAATAGCGCGACAAAGTCGGGTCACCTCGCTGGTTCCTGGCCAGCCTCTACACAACGCTGTACTCCTCTTATATAAAATAAAGAAATTTAAGATCATCCCCGAAGGTCCAGAATATTTCATTTTAAATAAATTGTCTTGCAACGAACCTTGGAGTGGCTGAGTTTCTACCCTGCCCAAGAAGACTCGTTACACAGTTTACAAGATTACATATTTAAATTTTATGCATTCAACGAACAAAAGTCAATGCACAATAAGAGTGAACTCAGCTAAATCCTAAATTCTTACGAGAAATCCGTATTCTTGGCAAAAGAGATTTAAAAAAAATTTATGATTACACTTTTAACAAATAAATAAACCGCCGTAGAGTTTTATCCAGATTTCTTTATCGTTACCTAGGAAAACACCTAGGTCGTTATTTTGATTGAAGATATATTTTGCCTTTTTCACAAAGGGAGGCCAGAAATTATATCACTTTTGGAGATGTCCTTTTTTCTGTCTTTATTTAATGCTACTTTGATTTTTTTTCTTTCTCAAATAAATCAATGTTTCAAATTTTTGTTTCCTTTTTTTTAATTAAATTTGCAAAATGTCACAAAAGTTTCTATTCAAATAAGGCAAATTGAAATAAGAGAATCTCCCTTCTCAGATCCACCTTTTTTTTCTTTTTTTCTCAAAACGTCGCCTATCTTCACTCCCTCAGATGAATTCTACTCAAATCTTTACAATCTCCAGCTCGATTTGAATAATATATAAGCTGGTCAGTAATTAAAAGAATATGTTGGAATTAAAAAAGCTACAAGAAATTACATTTGCCTTGAGTAAACTTGCTCCTACTTCGAATTTAATTAATAATTAGGATTGAGCTCCAACGACTTAGAAATTCTCCATGACATTAAACTTATACTTAAGTCGATGAGAAAAACTAAGTTCCTCCCAGGTTTCATTAAAATATGATCTAAAAAAGTCTCCAAAATTTATATATTTTTGTGGTTAGACTAATCCTGGAATAGTCAGTCAAACTCCATTTATACCTTTCACTGGGACGCTTCGACGTCATTTTCTCCTTAGTGGAGTGTACTGATTTACGATGTATTCAGAAAATCTGAAATGCTGCTGCTGCTGCTGCTACTGCTACTACCGCCAACACACAGTGAAAAATGGAAATGCAAAAAAAATTCTCTCTTTTAAATCCTTTTTTTTTTGTTAGTTTTTTGGTGTAGGTTTTCAGTTGCTTGGTGTAGGAATTTTGGGTGTAGTATTTCTTGGTGTAGGTTTTCAGTTGCTTGGTGTAGGAATTTTGGGTGTAGGTTTTTAGTTTTTTAGTGTAGGATTTCTTCTTTGTTAAGTTTTTGGAGTAGGGTTTCTTGGTGTAGGTTTTCAATTTTTTGGTGTAGGATTTGTTGGTGTAGCTGATATTTCTCGACTACGATGCGGCGTCGGCGTTAACGGGTAAAGTTACCGGCTCGACGACTGTCGTATAGGTGCGTAAAGATGGCAATTTAAAGCAAGGAACTAAAAATCGAAAAAGTTAATTTTTTGTTTTTATTGCGGAGTATAGAGTATGTGCATGCAGAAAGCAATTTTTTCTTTCCAGCATGTTTGAGCGTTCAAACGCACATCAATTTAACGAGCAGTTAGTGTTACATGTCCGCTTACTCAGCTATATTTTTATAAGCATAAAGTTATCCCGGAGTTCCTAGCTTTCTTTGCATGGGTATATATCATGAATTTGCCTGTTTGTTTAGTAGTTGTAAAATGCAACAACAAAAACAATACAAATAAATGATGTTCATGTTATAGGACGTGATATAAATGAAAAAGTGATGTTTTTAAAATGCACTGTATTAATAGTTTTTCATCCAAATTGAACTGTAACAACTTGTTATTCAATATCAAAATATCTTAAACCATACATTCATCAGAATATTATTCAAAGGACGGATATATTTATTCTTAGAGAGGACGGGTAACGATTGTCTTATGTTCTCTGAGGAGGTTACATCTATTTAAACAATTTGTTACGCATTCCTAAGTTTTAAAAATTGTGTTGGGATATTAATATCATTTTTAGGTAATTGTAAAAATTTTTTTAAATTAAATATTCAGTGAGATGTCTTCATATTTTTACCAATTTTTCATTCATCGAATGAATTCGATTTGTTTTTTTTTTTTTTAATTAAAGCGAATAATTTCGTTGTTGTGTGCGTTTATACAAAAATCGAAAAAAAAATTATTTAATAGATCCCCTTCAATTGTAAAAATAAACGCTTAACTAAAGTGCTTTAGCATAATTTTCGTAAATTACAAAATTATTTATTGCTTGTTTTTTGCTGGCTGCCCTTGAATTCGATTAAGAAGCTATCGACTCTTGCTTTAGCCTTAGGAGAAAAACGTACCCGATCAGAAATAATTCCATTTTTGACTGAAACGTTTTACGAAGAAAACAAGGTGCTGCTTGCCTTAGCCGATCATTTGGGGAATTTTACAAGTAAATATCTTAGGGAATTTTTTTAATTTACCGTTGTTCGTTGTAAATGAACGTTGCTTTTAGGTTTGGTAGGACCCGATTATGCCATGTATATGATTCCACCATTGGAGACCTTGCCAACCGTTGAGAAGACGGTGGTGCGTGATAAAGCTGTAGAGTCATTGCGTATAGTCGCAGCTGAGCATAGCGCCCAGGATTTTGAAATTCATGTGGTGCCAACTTTGCAACGTCTCGTGTTGGGTGATTCACTTCATGAACTTCGGCATTTGGACTCTTGGAGAGAGTCACGGAGTAAACCAGTAAAAGCAGAGCTTCGTGGCAATTTTCGTAAATTATGTCAAGATGAGACTCCAATGGTGTGTCGTGCCGCAGCTAGCAATTTTGTTCAATTAGCACAAGATGATAACGTAAACATTTTAAAATTCGAATATCGTTAGAAAATTAATTTACAGGTGGTTTTACGCTGTTTGACTTTAAGGTGTTGAAGCTTGTATCAGTATTGCTCAATTGCCGCCCCAGGAAGATGTAAAGCACATACATACACCTCTTATTAAAATAAAATTTACTTAATTATTAAACGACATCTTCATTGCAGTTGATTTCGCCAGCTTTACATCAATGTGCCAGTGGCGCATCTTGGCAGGTACGCTACATGGTCGCAGAAAAATTTGTAGATCTTCAAAAAGCTGTAGGACCCCAGATAACCCGAGTCGACTTGATTCCTGCCTTTCAAGTATGAAGGAATAAACTTATACATCTTTCTTTAAAATTAAACTAATTATTATCTTTTTGACGTTTTAATAGTACTTACTGAACGATGCTGAGGCTGAACGAGGTACGAGCAGCTGTAGTCACTAAAGTAAAAGATTTCTGCCCTAATCTTGATAAAGGCATTTAAGTGCAAATTATAAGGACTTCAATTTTGCCGTGGGTCCGTGACTTGGTTTCCGACCCTAATCCTCAAGTCAAATCGACCTTAGCGTCTGTCATAATGGGCTTGAATCCAATGTTGGGCGCTTACATCACAGTCGAACACCTATTGCCTCTGTTTTTGATTCAACTTAAAGACGAGTGTCTCGAAGTTTGTTTACACATCATTCATCATCATACAATGCCTTAATGACGTTATCGGTATTTAGCAGTTGTCACAAGTATACCTAACTATCCTTAAAAAAATAAAAGTCTTAGCATTTAGGCGTTATGTCTTATCTATTTATTTCAGTCCCTTCTAATAGCTATTGTGGAACTCGCTGAGGATTCTAAATGAAGAGTGCGTTTAGCAATAATCAAACACATGCCTGCTTTGGCTGGACAACCTGGACAAGAATTTTTTGATCAAAAGCTGCGCGGCCCTTGCATGATTTGTGGCATACGTGAGTCTACAGCATTAAATACGAAAAAACTTGTCGAACAGTTTGATTCCCAGTGGGCTGAACAGGCCATTATCCCATTGATTTTGGTTATGCCTCGCAACAAGAATTATTTACACACGAAGCTTATATTTGCATAAATATTGATCTGAAATTATATAATTCTCAGCTCAATAATATATATACATAATATATAATTTCATACTTTCATCACAGGAATAGCGAAAACTTTGCAAAAAATGTCATCTTATCTTGAAACTTGATACTCAAGTTAATCTCACTTTGACGTCGATGTAAAACATTTTGCCTCGGAAGCTATGGCAGGAATACCAGCAGGTAAATAACATCTAAAAGCGTGAGTGGAATGAATTTTTTGATAATAACTTCGTTTACCATTCGGAATTTTAAGTAAGCGTGGCAAATTTTTCACATCGATTATTAAGGAACTGTGATTTTTAGTGAGAAGAATTTTACTTTCGGAATATTTTGGAAACGATTACCGCGGTTTGATCAAAATTATGAAAATCACGTATATTCACATACGCTTACACTACTTTGCTTGAAACCATTATACATACAAAAGCTTTCCAATGATCCGATCGGACCCTCGGTGTACCATATTTCGTCATCACCTCTCGGTTGAACACAAGAATACCGAAAGTACAGACAATCTTAAACCTATTCGTAAAATGATTCTGAATATAATAAAAGGTGAGTCAAGTGCTTGTTGCTTACACCAGCACAAATTTATTGTGACCTTGTGTCACAAACGGCATATACAATAAATCAAATATAAAATAAATAAAGTACTGAAGAGCTATTGTGAGTGGCATCGAAAAATGCCTATATATAAAATATATTGTGTAAGATTCCATGTTAAATTTGTCATGCACCCTGCCTTCGGGATTACTTAAACCATTTAGTAAGCAGGTAGATCTTAGAAACGGCTATAGTGTTGAATTAATGTAAGGCCAAAGAATGCAAGCAAAACCTACGTAAGATGCAAATTACGTGAAATACATGATGTGGACTTAATGTTATCTTTTCTCTAATAACTTCTAATAATGATATGTATTTTTTATTTACAGCGTGAATTATATCTAAATGCAGTTAATAAATAGAGGCACTAACTAGGCTTCACCATTTTTATCTAAAAAGTGGAGAATCTTAATTATGTATAAACCAATCATAATTGTAGCAATGAATGAAATGATGAATCTAACAATCTAAATGATACTGAATAAAATTATAATGTTCTTTATAAATCCTTGAATTAATTTCTTGTATACCGTGCATTTGCACGCTCTTCCTGTCGAAAAATTATAAAGTGAAGATATTGTATTTTATTTAACTTAAAATTAAAAAGCAAAAACAAAAAATTTTTGTGTATTTTTGTAAAATTTTTTTTTTTTTTATATCTTATCATAACGAGTTTCCATTCAATGTACAAAAAATTGCCTCCATAAAAATTAGCGATTAATCTTTACGCAGAGCCTTTTATTAAGGAAACTAACTCATTTGAAAGCGAAGCAATTGGGATTTTCTACACAATTTTTGAAAAAAATGTTTGATTATTTCGTTCTCTTTTATATAAAAGCGGTGCATAGCTCTACAACATGGATTCGTGATCTACGAAAATATATTAAAGATTCGCAAGTATAAGCAAGTCTCTTTGCATTTTTAGCAAACATAAGATACAAAGCATAAATATAAGTTCATTTTTCAGTTGATTTAATTGCACTTAAAAGGACTTTTAAACGAAGACATAATTTTTGCTACTTTTTTTACTGTTGCTCTATAAATGATCATTCTTCAAAAGGCGCTCTATCGTTTGTATAAGAAACGGATTTCATTTTCTTTTTTAGTTTCTTTCGCTAGTCAATCCAATCGGTATCATTATCACTTCTATCTTCGTCATCGTCTTCGGTATCTTTAGGAGGTGGTATTAGCGAAGATTATCTTGATACTACTGGGTTACCAAATTGACTTTTATACGCTGATTGGGTTCATTGTTTTAATAAACTTACTGCACTTTCTTCCTCTTTGTTACTCCCTGAAAAGTTTATTGTGCAAATCCGCCATTAAACTATGACTTGCATGCGGATTTGAGCCTTGCTTGGCTTCATTGCTTTTCATGTTTAACGAGCAATAGGTCTTAGTTGGGCTTTGCCTATTTGAATTCATTAAAAACAAGAATAATAACAGAAAAAGTGAAAAATTTCCAAGTAAAATAAATATAAATAAATTGATATTTGTTACATTTTTTTTTTAACCAATTATAGGATCATTTCAAATTATTAGTTAACTCTTAGATATTTTCAGACAATATCGGCAAAGCAGACTTTTTCGAATCTCTGCAAGATTCTAGAAAAGATTCTTCCTTTCCCTCTAATAACTTACAACTTCTTTTTATTCACACAATATGTCACTAAATTTATATTGACCGATTTAAACTCCAGCCAGCTATGGGCCTTTCTGAGACCATTTTTAAAGTGGAACTTAACGGTGTTAACGAACATCCTTTACACATCAACTTTTACAACTTTGTAAGGTTTTCAGACAATGCTAACTAAATTCGCGATGTGCTTTATATATTTGCAATGATAAATGGAAATAATCACTTTCATAGAATAATTGTAATTACTTTGTAATTGCCATAAAAGTGTGTAGAAGACCAGGAAGATGTATTCCAGACGTCATTCAATTGCTAATAGAAAGCAATTGTTCTGACGAAAAATTGAGCAATTTCGCTGAAATGTACTAAAGTTTCGAGGTAGGGTGGATCCTCCGGCAAAGGTAACGCCAAATAATATCTAACCGAATTTGTGATCATCAATATGCCTACTTGTATTGTATTGTCTATGTTGAATCAAAGCGGTTAACTTATCGTGCGATCATATTGTTTTACACCAAGATGCCATTTGTGGTAAATCTTGGAAATCATATTTTGAAGCAATTTGTGTCGTGGGTAAATATTTGGATCCCAAACGTCTTTAAATACATCATAGAAGTACACTGTTTAGAAAACGTTTGCAAGTATTTGGAGTTTTTTTAAAATAACTTTTAAGGAAATATTTTATGGCCAAAGCAATTAAAGGCAAATCTATGCCCAAATTTTTTAATGGCAATACTTACTTCTCCGTATTTTTAGAATACGTATATTTAATGCTCCTTCTGGGGCACTTAGACATTACGTTTTGTCTTCCGCATAATACATTTCAGCTTTTATACGTGAACTTTGTTAACTATTTTATTTTTCTTTTAGTCATCTTTATAAGGCGGTACAAAGTTACTTCCACTTTGAAGTGGGATTTTACAAAATTGTTCCTGATTCCAGTGAATATTGTATAGCCCGAAACTCCAAATGCTGTTGGTATTTATGTTGCATCCTTCGTAGTGTATTAGAGCTCTGCTATCCGTGATTGTGTAATGTTGTTTCAAGCTGTTGAGATCTGCTCTGAGGATGGGTTAATGAGGACTAAGTAAATTTCTTCTGGTTTCATTACGTCCGTTTTTTTCCCAACATCTTGCAGGGGGCGGAGCTTTTGTTATTAAATATCTTTAATACATTGATAATTAAGATCATTGCTATCTGAGGTTTTACAATAAAATGCCTTCTCTATTACTTTACGCTTCCGGTCTAAAACAAATAGTTTATTTACACTTGTTATTGCGTACTGCTTTATTACTACTTCTAACGTTTTATTTAATGGTGGTGGGATAAGGTGAGCAAAGTTGAAGTTTTCATAAGGAATTATTGGGATTAGTATGTCGAATATAATATTTGTGTTGTTGTAAAGGTATTAGTTCCAGCAATTGGTACGTGTGCTGAAAGTCAGTCTGAAAATCAGTTAATTGCACCGTTCAATGTATTTTGTATTTACGTTATTTCTGTTGGGTCTTCTATTAGTTGGGGGATGATGTTGAGTTTCGTTAGCATTAATGCTTCTGGTATGTCATTTAAGTGTTGTGTTAATGCATCAAAGTTGTAGTTTACTTAGTCCAGTTCCTTAGTCCAGGAGGTTGTTAGGATGTCTTGCTCGGTATTAATATGTTTTGGTATTTTCTGGAATTTACTGATCATGTTTGTGTTGAGTATGATTTGATTGTCTAGTTTGGTGTTAATCTTCTTGTTTTGGTTCATTAAGTCGTTTATTCCCTGATAATTTTTCAAGTGTCCGTGTGATCTATATTTCCCGTGATAAATTTTATAGTCGATCCTAAGGCATTTAAAAGTCCTCTTCTTCTACTTTGGGTGTTAGGAGATGTCAGTTTATGCTAGTTCTCTGAGTTTCAGACTGGTTTGTTGCTGTTTTTA
This sequence comes from Glossina fuscipes, assembly GCF_014805625.2. Classification (NCBI taxonomy): domain Eukaryota; kingdom Metazoa; phylum Arthropoda; class Insecta; order Diptera; family Glossinidae; genus Glossina; species Glossina fuscipes. Next base: position 226,058 of record NW_023998567.1, on the reverse strand, counting down.
TAAAGCTTAAAATTGCCGTATCGTTTCGTCTTTTGCCACTTGGTTTTTAGTGTATATATTGTAAGGAAGCGTTTTGCTTCCTTACGGAATACAAGTCCGTCCGCCTAAAACATTTACCCACAGCGAACAACCTGTCAGTCCGATCTGTCCGTGCACGTCTTTTTATTATCAATTCACGAACAACTTCCTCCAGCACAAAGTATAAAGTAGGTATAAAGTCAACAAATGTATAGAATATGCTTGTATGTAATAGCTTTAATGTACAAAACAGCAAAACTGTAGGAATACGCACACAAGTAGTTAACACGTATACAATCGTTAAAATGTATTGAATATATAAAACACATAAACACAGGCACAGGTGCAAAATACGTACATAAGTTGTATGCAATCTGTACAAAACCATTAAGTTAAAATTGGTATAAGATCGGTATGAAATCATTAGAATGTACGAACACACACACGAACATAAAATAGAATTAGAATCTGTACAAAATGTATAGCATCGTTAGGTCATAAAAAAAAATATATTTAAACAATGTACAAAGTTGTATAGCACCGCTAGGTCATACAAAACATAAACACTTAGGTATAAAAATGTATAGCACATACGAACACATGACAATGCATAAACTGTATAAACACACACGAGCTTAGGACTAGATAGAAAATGCATAAAAATGTACAAAGGCGTAGGATCACACATACCAAACATGTAAGCACACACACATGAACATGGATAAACTCAGAAATTACACATAAACCCACATAAGCGTAAACGAAGTGTTGTACACATAGGTTAAGAAACATAGCACTCACACACCTAACGACGAATAAATCACGCGATTTGGTAGCTGGGTACGTGTTGAGTAGGCACTTGATCAAACATAGGAGTAAGCTAGTTGTTAAGTAATAAGTTGATATTATGTTTGGTACAAATCGTTCATGCATGTCGTAACTGAGGTTGTGACAGCAGCCAACCTCAGCTAAGCATACGCATAAGTAGAATATCTCCAAACATGTTGGCAAGGGAACAACCGAGCGAGACTTCAGCTATAAAAGAGCAGCTCATCACGCAGAATCTTTCAATTTGTGTCATAGCCGCCTCAGGTAAGCATGTACGGATAGTGTGACAAGTGGACTTTCTTGAAGAGTTTTACTGACTTAAAAGATAGGGGATGAGTCGACTTAGCTGTTAGTCGCCATCCCTGAAGCGCTCTTCAGGTCAACTGACTTTACGGATAGGGGATGTGCTGACTTAGCTGTTAGTCGCCATCCCTGAAGGATAGATGATTTTTTTTTTTTTTGACATATGCCAACCGGAGACGGTGAGGGACAAACCAGTGGCCCAGGGAGCCAAGGCAGCTATGACACGAACAACGCATCCGTTTGTTTTTTTTTTTTTTGAAGTAAACCGCGATCGCCAACGACGTGTGCAACAAACCGGTCATAGACGCCTCAATGGAGCCATAACCGCCTAAGTAATCCGCGATAGTACGAAAAAAGTAACAAACCGCTAACCCCGTGAGCATCAAACCGGTCGTGAACGCTTCAATTGAGCCATAAACCGCTTAGGTACTCAGCGATAGTACAGGTAAGGGGAACAAAACCCCCCAGCCATGTGTGCGCCAAATCGCTCGACGGGTCACCTCGTTGGTTCCTTTCCTGGCCAGCCGCTACACTACGCTGTACTCCTCTTAAGTAAGAATAAAGGAAATTTTAAACCATCCCCCGAAGGTCCAGATCATTTCATTCTAAATAAATTTTCTTGCAACGAACCCCGGATTGACTGAGTTCCATCCCGGTTAAGAAGACTCGTTACAATATCTAAGTTGATGATGTGTATGATATGTTTATAATCGGATATTGCTTTTGATATTCCAAGCTTTATTTGGACAATGCCTTCAGTTTTCGGTATATGTATTACGTCAATGCTTGCTTTAATCAATATAAGCTAAAGGTAAACATTTAATTCTTATGAGATCGTTTTATTTTTTATTTGTCTAATTTTTCATCGTCAGTGTTTGTAAATGTCAATCTATTGTTTCTTTTTACTATTTTTCTAAAAAGTCCTGGATGCTAGTTCATTGGCATCGTAAAAAGGCAACCCATAGAAATAATGTAAGCAACATTCCATACAATAAAACGGTCTAGATATGACCAAAGAATTATTAGCAGTCCGACGCAGCCATTACAATCTGCTTCCTTAAAAGGAGGAGAAAAATTTAGTGATTGACATCCAAATAAGGTTTTTTTTTTTCATTTTCATAATGCAACGGTTGAAAGACTGGTGCTTTATTCGGTTGAAATGCTCCTCTCCCGGTAATTTTGACCAGGATATACATTCTTTGAACACCCAGAAAAATCTTGACATTTTAATCGTTTATGCAAAAAGAAGCGTATTTATTATATAAGTATGTGTATATATATGCAAATCTATGGATTTCTTCCGTTTTATTATTATATTTTTACCTGGTGCGTATTGTGTGATGCGCGTGCTATTTTCTGTTCATAGCAATTTTTGCCTTTTCTTTCTGTCGTGACTTACACATGGCTGCGGTAATAACCTTACAATGCAATATCTATAGCAACCAGATTTTATTCGAAAAGCAGAAATATCTAAACACATACATTCATACATTATTTACTATACATACATATATGTTTATTATGAATTTAGAATTTTATTTTGAACTCAATTTTTTCTAGAATTAGGCATATTCGTTCACTCGTTTGTTTCGATATATCATATTTGAATCGTATATTGGGAGTATGCGATGTATGCTGCCGTCTGCCCGCTTTTTTCCAAAAGCCTTTAGCTGTGGAGCGACCACAGAGGCGCACAAGCTAGATTCGGCAAGCCTTAACTGATAAGTTTTCAAATAACTACGTTTTCTAAAATGCAACGCGTTGAGAAAGTTGGTGTAAGCGGAGCGTACAGTGGACCGAACTAATTTCATTCATTAATTTCCATTGCGAAAAAGGAAACTTTTCTTTGCATTAAGATTTTAACAAGATATATGACGTATTAAGTGTTTGCAAAATTTTGATCAGCGACTTCTGCTGGTAAAAATGATAAAGAAATGGAACATACCAGTGCACATAACGATTGAATTCGATGGCTTTGACCGTCTTCTACATAAAATTACATTTTTTCATTTAATATTATTGATTTATTCAGCGTATACCGAGCGCTAATCATGGAGCGCTCTAAATTCTTCGTCCGAATTGATTACTTTTGTTGTTTATTTGAAGAAGTCTGCCGGGGAAGTCCATCAAACACGTTCAGAGGCTTATGGTGATGCTGCCCCATTATATCCCAATAGTTGTTTTCGGCTTTAACAGTCTAAAAGCGGCGACACGTATTGACTGAAAATGCCATTTGTTGTTGCAAGAGTTGTCCAGGGTGGACTGCTCCAGCGCGAATGAGAAGTTCTCCCACATCCTACATACTCACCAGACATGGCGCCTCTTGATTTCCAACTGTTCATATTGCTGCAGCATGGCTGGGCTTGGCACGCGAGTCCGCAAAGTTGGAGTAATGAAATAAAATTGCTTGGCCGACATTACATTATATAATTGATTATAATAAAAAAATAATTATTGGTAATTTTTTATAATAAACTCTGCTAGTTCCACCAGATAAATGTAGAAAAAAAGATTATTTCATCCCTACTAATATCGCTAAATTAGGTTTTAGGGGAATACCTGCAAAATCAAGCAATCCAATTACAGCATTTATTCCGTGGACTCATAAGCCATCATACGGAGTTAGTTTCGAAAATGGATTCGCAAGCAAGCGGTCTTCATTGCTTTAGCATTGTTTTTTCAATTTAGTCTTCGTGTGTATGAGTACAAGAATAAGCTTCTCATGGAAATAGTGCTTAAAAATCGTTTTACTGAGGAAAATTACTAGTTCGTCAGTTTCACGACATAAATGGCTTTCATTAAGTTAAAAACCATTTGTGTTTTCTTTTTTTACCTATTTTATACACGAAAATATTTTTCGGTTTTTAATTTCTAAGAAAACAAATTTGAAAACTTCAGTTTTGGTATTGTCTTCAATTGGTATCCGAATGATCAGCTTTAATTAAGGCTTTTTAGATTTCTACACCCTTACAGTATTATCGGCACCGCCAGACGCAATATACTTACGATTCGACCAATCGATGTCTAAAACTTTATCAACGTGACCTATTAAATCATACAACGGAGATTTCGGGCTAATAGTGAAAATGAAGGTTAGCATAAAAATTGAAGTAAGTCGTAATAATCGTACCTTCGGAAATCCTATAATTTATTTTGATGGTCATAGGAAACAGAAACGAACAAATATTCTTCAGTTGTTGACCATATAATCGTCTGATCCATTGTTGATGATCTAAGTAAGTGTTGCGCACCACAAAACTTTGTGTCAACATTTTTATATAAAAGTGAAATTTTTCGTGTGTGTCTTAATTGAACTTACGATTTATTCTGGGATCATATCTAAGTCAATTAACGTGGTCACAGCAATATTTTTTTCTCCGTGGTTTTAGGAATCTAACGAACTTGGCTTATATATAAATTGTCATATTAGAACTTTATTTTGATTACTTTTCTGGGATAACAAATTTGATATAAAGCCAGAAAAACTATGCAACAAAAATTTGCAGTGTTTTCATAACGCGATGAACGGTGGCATTGACTATTTTACGTTTGCTTAACAGCATTTGATTAACATCATCTTCTTGCAAACGTCCTCGAGAAGAGTTTCATACTTGACCGTAAAGTCTTACAGATGGCCTGCATTAGAGCAGCACATACGGCTGGTATATGGTCATATAAAAATTACGGTTGCAAATTATCAGCACATAATTCGAATGTTTGTAAACCCTATAATCATTAATAATAAATCATCAGATTTATATATATATATACTGAAACAAAATTTTTTGTGAAATTTTTTCTTGCCTGACTTTCTAAAGCATTCGAACCGTTTAAAGCCGAATCCGTAGGAGCCACAAGCACCGTTAAATAAGGTAACGAAACGAAGGTAAATCTTTCATGCGTTTTTTTATGGAAACCGCTTTGCGGGCGATTCAAACCCTACAGTAAATTAGGCAGCAAAGGCAAATATTCCTGATATAACAAATTATTAGAACCTCTGCCAATTGAACGGAATAAGGACCTTAGCTTTTAAATCCAATTCCATCAACTGATTAACAATGTTGTGCAAACGAGGGCGCAGCAGTTGTACATTTCGACAAGAAATGAACTTTGCTATAGATTCGATCTTTCCGCGTTAGTACCCATGCATTTCATGCATTTTACACAAAAAATATTCCGAAAGTACAGTAGCAAATAGAGGAGAAGTTACGGGATTAGCTAAAAAATAATTGGCCACTATTTGCAGTGACGGATTCTTGTGTATGTGTTCAAATGTGTGTATAAAAATGTTAAGTTACCTAAATTGACTACTTACGATGGCGCTGAAATTTTCGAAAACCTCTTTTTCTTCTTTGGAGCGCGGAACAATGTCGGAAGTTTTCGGTTGATTGTTTGGTGGAGTATTAATAGAATATCTATCCAAAGCTTCCATTGCTTAATGAACTAAATCAACATAAATACTAACTTCGTGCGGTGGAAAGAGTTTTTCTTGTTTGAGTTTAATAACGTCAACCATCGGTGACGTTACAGAGGTTAATTAAATAAAAATCTAATTCTACATAAAATTTGTATTGTGTTTTCATTGATTTTTAACTTTAAAAGTTGATAACTATTGCCGGCTGAGTGACTACTGCTAAGAGCGGCAGGGAGATCCTAAAAACAATTCAAAGAGCAATTAATAGGTTGACCGAAACATTATGATAGCTTTCTTACATTTTCTCGAGTCTGAGGAAGTCTAGCCCGAAATGTGAAAGAGGAATAAAAAAAGGTAAAACTAAGACCATAACAAGTAGAGAACTTGACAATCGTTATTGTGTATTCATTTGCAATTAAATAGAAACTGTAAAGACTTTAAAAGTTGCAGGTGTACAAATATTTATTTATGGAAGATTCCTTATGAATCTTTCCCAAATATGACCACGTGTTGTTTGTGTAATGTTGTGTTCATTTGTAGAATATTTCCCTACGCTGCTCGGCTTCAGTCCGCCAACTCAATCTGCTTCTGAGGTGAGGATCCAATTGTCTGTAGGATCCTTGGTGACAACTCGACCGCTCACCTCCTTGCAGGCATCTTCTTCAGACTGGGTTAGGTCCGCGACGCACGCCTGACACCGCAGCTGCTCATCGATGTATCGCGCTGCTGCGTATCCTGTGAGTAGCCGCAGATAGCTTTCCTCTTTGTTGCTGAGCCCATTTAGGATCAAGTCGCGATACACCTCCCCATCAAGGTCGAACGACGCGAATTCCTCCTCTTGGACTGGAATTTCTTGATTTTTTGTAATAAATAATAGGTGTAGTTTTCATTGACACCACAAGAAGTTGAAGTTTATTAAGTGGTGTTAATAAATAATTGGTGTAGTTTTCATTGATACTGCAAAAAGTTGAAATTTATTGAGTTTTTGTAATAAATAATTGGTGTAGTTTTCATCGATACCGCAAAAAGTTGAAATTTGTTGATTTTTTTGTAATAAATAATTGGTGTCTTTTTCAATGATACCGCGAAAAGTTAAAATTTATTGAGTTTCCTTATGATTACGATTAATATCGACATTAATTCTAAGCATTAATTATTTTCTTGGAAAAATAAATCGAAGATTTTCCTGATGAAAGATTGTTTGCGCTTTCATTGTATTTTAAAACAAAGAATTCTGGATTCCATATCAATTGCAACAAAGTTTTCCAACCGTAATCAAGCTATTAATTGGTGCTGAATCAGTGTAAAAAAGGAATAAGCACTTGTTTTTTTCCGCCAGTTTCTCTACTTATGAAACACACCGAATTTCGCGCCGCAACCAGGATTGTTAGGAGCGGCTCTCAAACTTAGAAATTTTTAACCTGAAGGCAATTAAATACCTGGTTATGGACGATGCCGATTGTATTTTGAATATAGACTTTGAAGTGGAATTAGATAAGATAGTGAAAGTTCTACCTAGGCAGCTTGCACGCCGCCCATTAGGGAAATACGAGAATTTGGCCACATGTATAAAAATCTAGGAAAATAGGCACGGCCGCACATACCTTGAATGCAATAAATTAAGAAAGTCATAAAAAAAACTACGAGAAAACTACCCACAGTAATTTCCAATCCCATAGGAACCGCCAATAATTACAGTGAATTTTGGCACTTTTGAGTAGCCACTGCTGTAACCAAGTCCAAGTTGGTGATCGCGAGTTCGGATCTCAATATGCATCCATTCACATATCAATCTGAGTTTTTAGTAAAAAATTCCTTACAGCAGGATGAAACACGTACCATACAACATAAACAAAACAAAAATATTGCATTTTCATCGAAAAGTTAGTATATTTCGTCCATTTCCTTCGAAAAGTTTGTGTATTTCATTCATTTTCATTGAAAAGTTGGTGTATTTTGTTTAGATTCATAGAAAGATGTGTACTTTTGTTTAGATATGCATCGTTTCTTGCAAATGAATGGACACCTCACTATATTTTCGGCAAAAATACATAACCATTTTAAGTTTTTCGTGTAACTAGTCTATGAAGAAGAGTTTATTTAAAACATGGTTCAATTTTAATTTAGTTTCAAGGAAGGTTAAGATAATTTCATTCTATTTTTTTTTTTTTTTTTTTGCTAACCTTTTTATTTCTTTATGTGGACAAAGTATAAACATTTGATTTTATACATTTATACTTTCGTTTATGCTGTATGTATATATATATGATTTATGTCTACGTTTATTTCTATTATGAAAGGTATACATTATATAAATATAATATACGTCGAGAAATAAAAATTTAAACTAAAAACCCTAAAGCTGTTATACAGCGTGTTGTCCTCCACCTCGCTCGGTTTAATTGTTTGCAATAAGCACTTAAAAGCAGCTTCTGAAACTCGACACTTTTGCCGAGACCTACAAGTAAAAATATGAATTCCCCCATATGGTATAAAATGACATGTCGAAACATTCTGCTTAATGGATTAACAATAAATTTCCCTCCTTTTTTAACTATAAGAGTTTAACAGTTTTCTGTTTTGTTTTATCTGTCAAAAAAACGCACCTATATATTTTAAAAGTTTATTGAAAACTTGCGTCAACGCCACCCAGACTGTACGTTTTGTATTGCAAGAAAGCATTTTGCCCTTACCAATAACAAGTCCGAAGTTTCGCTCAACAAAGTAGTGTAAAATATCTTCTTTTTGATATTCATATTTTCCTTTACAATATAGTGACACTGTTCCTCTCTCGTGCAAACTTACGTATATTTCTTTTATTATTTTCTATGTCTCGAAACGTACGCCAGTATATAACAACACATTTACCATGCCTACTACAGAGTAGAAATCATATACACCAATATATTTGTTTTGCTTCTATATGTCTAATCATGTAGCTAAACGCTCACTTCTTTATTAATAAGCTAGTGCTAGAACTGTCCTTATTATTTAAGGAATAATGGTTAATGGGGAGCCATAGTTCCCATCTATAAGTTGATATATTTCAGCTATAAGTCGCACACATATTATGCAAAGCCTAATGGTCCTAACGTATTGTAGTTTACACTTATTGGTGTGTTAGGGAAAATCATACACCTAAAAGTTCACTTGTTTATTAACAGTTCCGTCAATATGCTAAGAATTGTACATGAAATGTCTTTCGGTTTAGCTAATACACATTGCAATAAGTTTTGGTACCTACTCTTATTTCTGAAGTATTACTTGCTAAGGCTAACACATTGAATTGTTCTTGCTATTTACACATTGTAACATAGTTATTACCTCCCCATAGTGCCCGTACCTGAATGAACATACGTTTAAGTTATAGGCGATAAATATATACTGACTCCGGTAAATACAATAACTAATAAGAAAATACCTATGAAATTTCTCCTAAACAATAAAAACATAAGTTCGACGGAAACACCAAGGTTCGAGAACTTTTTTTTTTTGATAAATTTTCTTGGAAAGGGATTTCCTGAAATGAAATTTCAATACTTTAAAATAATTGGCCGATTGTTTCCTGTTTATAAATAACGAGCACAAATCCACTTTTCTTTTCTTGGCCTTTAAAATTGAAGATTGTCTTAGGTTAGGTTGTAATGTGAACTTCGAAGATTTACTCTGTTTTTAATAAAAACGCGCGTGCAAACGTTTTGAAAGTTACTGTCAAATTTGCATACCTACATACATATCTGCGACCAGAACTATGTTTACCACAGGTAAGCAAGCCTGAATCGGTTCGGCACTTGATCAGATCTGTTCTTCTTGTGGTGGATATAAAAAAGTACTTCTTCAAGATACCCAAATGGAACATATATATATATTTTTCTGCCGATATAAACTTTTTTTGCATCTTGTTTGACTTGCAAATTTGGCTTCATATTTATTACTAGCTGCTGTTCATTCCACATTCAGGACGCTATTTTCGTAAAGCCTTACTTTGCCTATTTCTTAACATAAAATTCAATGAAAGTAAGTCCAAAACCGTTAAATAAAAACCGGCAAAATAAAACGTAGTAAAACTGGACAAAATCTATTCTAAATAAAACATCATGGTACTATTATAATATTAGGTTGGGGAAAAAGAAATTCATTATTTTTTCGGTAGATGGCTGCACTGATAGATTTCTCGTAAAGTATCGATCACACAATTTCCGATACTGTACATTTACATACTGTACATTTCGCAGTAAAAAAAATTCTTTTGCTGTTTTTTGTTTGGTGCATTCAGTTGTGAGTTACAGCGTGTTAAAAATGGAAGTGAACAAAGCGAAAATTCGGTACATTTTACAGTTTTTCTTCGACAAAGGCGAAAATGCAAGCCAGGCGGCTAAAATTGTGAATGGTTTTTATGGTTCCGATACTGTAACAGCCAATTATGTGCAATTTTGGTTTCGTAGATTCCGCTCAGGAATTTTTGATGTTAAAGATGCACCTCGCACAGGTAGGCCGGTCGTCGAAAATGTCGATAAAATCGGAGAAATGATCGAAGTTGACCGGCATGTTAGCAGTCGTAACATGGCCCAGGAGCTAAAAATCGACCATAAAACAGTTTTAAACCATTTACACAAAGCTGGATTCAAAAAGAAGCTCGATGTTTGGGTGCCACACCAATTAACAGAAAAAAACATGATGGATCGAATTTCCATCTGCGAAGCCTTGGCCAAACGGAATGAGATAGACCCATTTCTTAAACGGATGGTGACTGGAAATAAGAAATGGATCACATACGATAACCTTGCGTGAAAACGATCGTGGCCAAAGAGCGGTGAAGCACCTCAAACGGCCAGGAAGGTTTTGCTATGCATTTGGTGGACTGGAAGGGGATTATTTATTATGAGTTGCTTCCATATGGCCAAACGCTAAATTCTGATCTCTACTGTCAACAACTGGACCGTTTGGAGATAGCGATTGACCAGAAACGGCCAGAATTGGCCAACAGGAGAGGTGTCGTGTTCCACCAGGACAACGCTAGGCCACACACATCTACAGTGACTCGCCAGAAACTTCGGGAGCTGCGTTGGGAAGTTTTAATGCATCCGCCATACAGTCCGGACTTGGCACCAAGCGATTATCATCTTTTTCTTGCATTGCAAAATTTCTTTAATGATAAAAAATTGCAATCTAGGGAGGATTGTGAAAATTGACTGCTAGAGTTTTTTGCAAATAGAGACCAGGACTTCTATGAGAGAGGCATTTTGAAGTTACCTTTAAAATGACAACAAATCATACAACAAAACGGTGTATATTTGACCCAAATCGGACAATCCGAAGCATGTTAAATAAAGTTCTGAAGTTCATATAAAAATAATGGATTTCTTTTTACGCAAACTAATATTATGTATGGCGTTACGTAGACTTCATATTCGAATTTGCAGTAGTTGTAATTGTTTAGAGTTGCATTTATAAAGGAAAAGTACATATTCAAAACAAAGTAAACAGCAAACAAAATTGGATGTTTGCAAACAGCTGAATCAAAACAAAAATTTTAATTTAAGGAATGTAATTGAATTAATTTTTTGTTTCTGCTTTTTGCTGCAATTGTCTGATTAATACTCTTAATTCGCCAAAGCTAGCAATACACTGTTGTCATCACTAATAAAACGCAAAGAATCAACAAGTAATAAAAACTCACCACTCTAATGGATGTGTCGCTTTCATCGGCCACAGGCGAAATCCATTCTATCAAATAAACCATAAAAAATATCAGTACAATATTGTTAAATACTTTAATTAAATAAAGAAGTAATGTTGAGGAATATATATGCATTAGGCAGAGCGGTTACTTTGCTCATGTTATGCTCTTTGCCAGAGGCGCATCGAGTTCGATGGAGAAAGAACTTGTCACGGTCTTAGCTCCTTTTCGGCCGGTAGAGCATATATATATTTTTTTTGAATGGGGTTTGGCCCTCGGAGTCTCCTGACAAAGAAAAACTAAAAGAAGGAATAGTCCCGTCGGTTGTCTACCGTCCGTCTGTCCACCGTAAGTCAGTCTGTAACTGTCTGGCGTCTGCCCTACATATGCACATATGCACACCCTCTTTTTCTTTCAGCTATAGCGGTGGCAGCTGTAACGCTTAGCCACTCATCGGGGACACACAAAAGAAGGAAAGTAAACAACCTAAAATAACTTACAATATAATCCAATTGGTGTAGCGTCTGCGGCAGTCTGCTTACATCGGTGGTTGCTGCTCCCAGCAAAAGGTTGTTGCCTCCTTTGATTTATAATTCATATTGACCCGAAAGGTTGTTGCTGTCGTCCGGTTGCAGCGCAGCAGGTGTATTTAGGTTGCCTTCACTTAAATTTTGACAATGAACGTATGCACTTCCAATTGTTGACTGCGATATCTCTAGACCAGAGCCATTATCAGTATACTCTGCCAATCGCAACTTTCACCACCCCTTTTTTTTTTTTCCTCTTTCTTCCTTTATTTTTTTTCCTTTACCAAAAAATTTTCATTGTAGATTATGTTTCGTTTGTATTGTACTTGCTGGCATTTAAATTAACAATTTTTGATGGGAGAATTTAAAAACCATATTTTAAGTATATTTTTTTCTTTTTTTTTATGGAATACACAATAAAACCAATTCCTTAAATTACCGAGACAAACAAATCACCAATAGGCTTATAACTTATAAATTTGGAGTTTAGTTCATCAAGTTTACAAGAAAGAACTATTCGCACTTTTATTAGCTCTAGGCTTTACCAATTTTTCTCTTCCTCTTCCCTTTTCTTTTTTTTTTATTTTACTTCTCATTAGTTCTCGTTAATAATTGCTTTCTTTGAACTACCAAAAGGCATCACTCTATCCTTTTTGTTTCACTATTGTTTGCTAGTTTGATTCTCTGCTGGGTTGTCTTCGTAATTTAATTTTAGTTAATTCCAACTTAGTTAATGTTAGCCCTTTTTATTGCCCTTGAAGGATAATCTTAAAAATTATTTTTACTTATCCGTTTTATATTAAGCTCGGAAACCCGTCTGAACTTCACCAGATGCCAAATAGTTCTCTTTTATCAACAATTTTCTACATTATTCACTTCAAAAAAAAAAAAATTTTGCTTCTGGTTTAACTTTAGATTCTTTCTTTCTGTTTCCTTCCCCTTTTTTTTGATATTCAGGTAAAAGAAATCATTGAATTAATTATCAAAAGGTAACAAGTCCACAACCTTTATTGGTATTAACCGATCCAGAATTTGGATGAATTTTTCTGTTAAATATCACTCAATGTAGATTTAGGATATTTTCTTCTTTAAAGTGGAGTTTTTGGTTCACACCAAACGTTTAAATTTAAAAACCGAAACCAATAATAATTTTTACTACTCGCGGACACGTCCGCACTCGACCAGAGGCCAAGTTGTTCTCCCCTCTAACTTGAAATTAAAAAGCCGACAGACTTCTCGTTCCTACTCAATTTCCCTCTTCTTCTTCCTGTTGCTCTCTCTATAGCGGCTTGCCGCTACTCTCACAAAAGCAAGCAAAGATCCCGCAAAATCATACGATTTTTGCCTATGCTTGCAAAAGCAAAGAAAAAAAGGAATACCGCAAAATCATACGATTTTGCCTGTACTTGCAAAAGCAAAAGGAAAAAAAAGGAGTACCGCAAAATCATACGATTTTGCCTGTACTTGCAAAAGCAAAAGGAAAAAAATGAATACCGCAAAATCATACGATTTTGCCTGTACTTGTAAACAAGGAAAACAGAAAAGAATAAAACAAACATATCCCGCAAGATCATGTGATTTATAAGCAGTATCACAAAATCGCATGATTTTGTCTAACGGCATGCCGTTATTCCGCTGCTTGCGGTTGACACAGACCGACAGACACCCTACCCAAGGTTTGTTCGCGGCCGTTACAGCTCGGACCCATCGATATCGCCTGCGATATGGAATGTATACGTCAAACAGTCCGCGGACAGACCGACTATACTCCTCCTCGACCGACTACTACGGACCAACGTGTGGCTTCGACCTACGCCCTGAGTTTAAGAGTCTCATGCTCTACCGACTGAATTAGCTCGGAAAATTCGGTGTATACTCAAGAGGTTTTAGAGAAGAGAATATCTTTGGCTTGTTATACTCCTAGCTTCCGCCCTGTCTTCTAGCTGGTGTCATGGAACTTGCACCTCGTGACTAAGCTGTCTAATCTGTTCATTCCGTAAGTCGAGTAACCCTTTGAGTAGTTGATTTTGCATCCGATATTGTTGATTTTCATTTGTGATTCTTTGCAACAAGTTTAGCAAGCTTTCGCGATCTATGGGTCGTGAACCTCTTAATGCTTCCGTGGCCAAGTCGAAAGGTGTTCGACTACTGCTGCCATCATTACTACTTCCACCACCCGTGTTGGTGGAGAATTCGAATTCACTGTTTATCATCGTTGAGCGGCCGCTTGATGCTAGATTTGCTGGAATCTGGTTTATGTACGCTTGCGGAGCAGGCTGAAAACAAGATTTACTATGCTGAGCTGTTGCAGTGGCATATGTGCCGAAATTACGGTCTGTAGTACTGTTGCCAGCAGGCTGTTTGGTTGAAGGCAATTGTTGTGGATTCTGCACGCTATGGCGATGGTGATGGTGCTGATGTGGATGATGATTTGGTGTCGAGTGTTCACGTTGCTGCCGTTTCTGTCATTGATGAAGATCTTGATTCGTTGTTACAGTAGTTGCAGGTGGATGAGGCCTTGAAGATTTCCGTGTACTATGTTGACTACTTAAATTTTTGTTGATGCGTGTACGTTTCGCCAGTTCGTTTTGATTATCATGACTAGCAAGGTCGCTAATAGCTGTCGAAGAAGGCAATAGCTGGTTATAGTGATTTACTACTGTTATTGTCGTTTGAGCGTTGTTGAGCTGAATCTGCTGCTGTTGTTGACGACGATTACGTAAAGGTGACGTTGACGAGGTGATTTCAATAGATCCGCTGAACTTTTCGCGTGTGTTGTGTGGAAATGTTTCCTTACCTTCACCTAGAGAGCTTTGCTTTACATCAGTCAGTTGAAGTGATGAGTTTCGGTAGCTCTTGGAATTATCGTTTCCTTGGCTTATGGCGTCTAAACCTTGGCATTTACTCGGAGAATTAATAGTGTCTGCTTTGGTGGCGACAGATAAGCCAAAAGCCTTCCAGAAGTCGATGCCGAAATAAAATTGCTGCTGCAACTGTGGTACTATATAGAATTCGATACTCTTAGTTTCCCCTTCCCACTCGACGGGTAAGGTAATGAGTCCCGTTACTGATGTCTTCTTTCCGTCTGCTGTTTTGACGTGTCGATTTTGCAGCCTAATGACTCGGTGCCTTCGATTCTCAAGGAATCTTGTTGCTCCGGCCTCACAACAACTAACGCTGGCTCCTGTGTCCAGAAGAGCGGTTACTTCGGTGTTGTCGACCTTGGTCCGAGCAAACATCCTGTCATCGTGCTCTAGGGAGACAATCGCTGAGATCTCCTTCTGTTGAAACCTCCTGTATGCCCTTCTCCTTTGGCGTAAAATCAGAATCTGTCCATGTCTTCTAGTGAGCGCTCGTCTTCTATAAATTTCTGCGCTAAATATCTCGTGTCGCTTCTGCTGGTAGTCCGCGATCCTCTGGGCTAAGCTTCTGTACTCGGTGATGTCTTGACCCGTCGTTGGTGTTACTGTTGCGCTTGCTGCTGCTCGCTTTAATATCGTCACTGCTGTGGTTGGTGTTGTTTTTGTTGTGGTTGTTGCTGTTGCTGTTGCTACCGTGTGCGTTGTTTTTGCCATTGCTGTTGTTGTTGTTGCTGTTGATGTTGTTGTTGCTATTGTTGTTGCTATTCCGGGTAAGGTCTCGTCTAGTGGGGGTTCCCGGCTTCCCTCGCCAGCCTGGTGTTTTCCGATGCGGGTAAAGCGCAGTAGCTCTCATTTTTGCCGCATGCGAAACAGACCATGTTGTGGAAGGGGCACCTGCATCGATTTTCTCTAGTGCCTTCCGCTGGATTTCTTAGAAAATAATCTCCCGGCATACCGCACACATAGCATATCATCAGATGGAACGGTGACTGGCAGAAGGCCATGCTCTGCGCTGTCCTCACTGCGATCGCTGGTGCTGGTGTGGTGGTATGGTGCTGGGGTGTTACTATTGCTGCTGTTGCCTCTTGTTTTGGCTGGCCTGCACGTGACGTTGCTGGTTGCAGATGGTGTCGTTCGTTCGGATGCTTACTTGTGTTGCCTGTGTTGATCCATCTCTTTTCGTGTTTCATAGCCCCGTCGTTTCCGCGTTGCCTGTCGCTGCTTGGACCATGCCGCGGCCCAAGAGCTTCAACTGCTTCGCGATGAACTCCGTCACCATTTTCACCTTCCTGTCCGATCTCGCTTATATGTTTCGGCCTGCCTCTACTTTCTCTCAACAGCTTTTCTGCCCTCTTACATTCGGCCTTGAACTCGCCAACGCTTTCTACCTTGGTGGCGAAAATCAGTGCTGCCAGACTGGGCTTAACGTTGGACTTCATTATTTTGATCATTTCATCATCTGCGATGTTGCCACTGGCGTTGTGAGCGGTGTTTGGCGTTTCGTCGTCTGACATTTTGAAAAGGTGGTTCAGCTTTCTGCTGAGGCTGTTAAAAAGTGATGCTGCACTGCTCTCTGCAGGGTACTCTAATGTGGTGTAGTTTCCTCCGAACTGAAATCGCTGGAATACCGGATCCAACCGTGTCGCCAGGGACTCATCTACCGTTTGCGAAGCGTGTGCTGGATTGAAGCTTGGGTTCATACCAGGTTAGACCCCCCTGATTGCCACGTTTTTCTGCCCTACTGCTACCGTAAGTCTCTGAAAAACTCCCCGAAGACGTTACCCTAGAACCGCAAGGACTAGGCAAAAATTTCGAAGAAAAAACTACCAATCTACCCCCCTTTCTCAACTCAACAAACCGATCTCGTAGTCGTAACTTAATACAATCGACAAAAGAAACAGAAGCAGAACAATCAATAGAAACCAAGAAGCAAACAATGTGGTAAGACCACCAAGACAAGGAAGAATCAAAACAAGCAAAGCGGCTACAGCATTCGTCGTTAGAAATTTCCTGTATGCTTATTCTCTTGTGCAAATGTTTCTTTCTTTTTTTTATATCTTTTACGTTTTCAATAATTGCTTGAGAATATTTTTTTTCTTTTTTCTTCTTTCCTCTTTTTTACATGTATATGAGTGACTCAATGCACCTAGATTTCTAAATCTTTAAATTTCAGTTACAATTATTTTTTCTTTTCAGAGCTATGTTCTCTTACTATCTTGAATGGGAATTTGTATATATATAAAAATTTGTGTATATTGTTATATATCTATATATAAATTTATATTTTTTTTTTTTTGTATATATATATATAACCCTCGTATGGGGTATACACTTTTAATAGGGATGCCAGCAATGCTCTATAAGCGAAAGATTTTATTTTTTTTACTTCTTCTATTATTGTTCAGAACCGAACACAAAAGAAATCTTGGCCCTCCTGGGACAGTGCTAGCATTACAGCTCGTTAATAAAAAGATATTACTTATAAAAAGGTTATAAATAAATGTATTAATAATAACAACGGTTATAAATTAAGAAAAGCCATTTGGGACTTGTTTTTTTTTTTCTTAACTCCCGTGCTGTAGCTGAAGCACGGCGTGGGTGTGCACATGAGGTTCCGTTTCCCCCCCGATTACTTTTCATGGACCCCACAACAATTGACTTCTCTCCCCTCCTGAACAGTCGACCCCTACTGTGTCTTAAATGTACGATTTGGTGGGCGTACCGCTCAAGAGCCCCCTTTTATTGCCGCCCTGTCCAACAGATCTACGCCGGAGCGACAGAACTGCGATAACAGTTTGGCGAACCCCCCTTTTTATTGCCGCCCTGCCCAACAGATCCACGCCGGAGCGACAGAACTGCGATAACAGTTTGGCGAACCCCC
>NW_023998567.1:163698-198546 GCF_014805625.2 Glossina fuscipes | reverse complement strand
AGGTTAGCATAAAAATTGAAGTAAGTCGTAATAATCGTACCTTCGGAGATCCTATAATTTCACCAATCACCAATAGGCTTATAACTTATAAATTTGGAGTTTAGTTCATCAAGTTTACAAGAAAGAACTATTCGCACTTTTATTAGCTCTAGGCTTTACCAATTTTTCTCTTTCTCTTCCCTTTTCTTTTTTTTTTATTTTACTTCTCATTAGTTCTCGTTAATAATTGCTTTCTTTGAACTACCAAAAGGCATCACTCTATCCTTTTTGTTTCACTATTGTTTGCTAGTTTGATTCTCTGCTGGGTTGTCTTCGTAATTTAATTTTAGTTAATTCCAACTTAGTTAATGTTAGCCCTTTTTATTGCCCTTGAAGGATAATCTTAAAAATTATTTTTACTTATCCGTTTTATATTAAGCTCGGAAACCCGTCTGAACTTCACCAGATGCCAAATAGTTCTCTTTTATCAACAATTTTCTACATTATTCACTTGGAAAAAAAACTTTTTGCTTCTGGTTTAACTTTAAATTCTTTCTTTCTGTTTCTTTCCCCTTTTTTTGATATTCAGGTAAAAGAAATAATTGAATTAATTATCAAAAGGTGACAAGTCCACAACCTTTATTGGTATTAACCGATCCAGAATTTGGATGAATTTTTCTGTTAAATATCACTCAATGTAGATTTACGATATTTTCTTCTTTAAAGTGGAGTTTTTGGTTCACACCAAACGTTTAAATTTAAAAACCGAAACCAATAATAATTTTTACTACTCGCGGACACGTCCTCACTCGACCAGAGGCCAAGTTGTTCTCCCCTCTAACTTGAAATTAAAACGCCGACAGACTTCTCGTTCCTACTCAATTTCCCTCTTCTCTTCCTGTTGCTCTCTCTATAGCGGCTTGCCGCTACTCTCACAAAAGCAAGCAAAGATCCCGCAAAATCATACGATTTTTGCCTATGCTTGCAAAAGCAAAGAAAAAAAGGAATACCGCAAAATCATACGATTTTGCCTGTACTTGCAAAAGCAAAAGGAAAAAAAAGGAGTACCGCAAAATGATACGATTTTGCCTGTACTTGCAAAAGCAAAAGGAAAAAAAGGAATACCGCAAAATCATACGATTTTGCCTGTACTTGTAAACAGGGAAAACAGAAAAGAATAAAACAAACATATCCCGCAAGATCATGTGATTTATAAGTAGTACCACAAAATCGCATGATTTTGTCTAACGGCATGCCGTTATTCCGCTGCTTGCGGTTGATACAGACCGACAGACACCCTACCCAAGGTTTGTTCGCGGCCGTTACAAACTTTGTAAGACGGAGGACCATGCAACTCCTGTTACGTTACCCGAAAATGTTTAAGTAAATAATTTTATATATTTTTAAACAACATATATAAACATCGTTGTTTGAATGGCATAAGGAGAATCTACTTGTTTCCGGTAATTCGCTTGGCATTGATTTTTGGTTTGGTGGAGTCGGGAAGTGATTTTTACGTAAGCGTTGTACGTGCTCTGTTCTTTTATCAGAAATGATATAAGCAATGGAAGAAACACTTTACGCGAAATGGATTCGGTGTGGTGTTAACGTCATCGTAAAGCAGAACTAGTTTTACAGAAAATTTGGCACTTCCGCTGGAATAGAAGTTTTTGTTGTTGTGAAGCGTTGCTATACTATAAACCATGATTGAAATATGTCTAATATTTATTGAAGTGATTGGATGCGTAGGGGGAATTCTCATTTATGTTCGTAAGCGCGTACAAAAATCTAAATCAAACCTCATAATTTTTCAAAGTCGATGGCGTATTTTAATGGAAGAACGGAAAATTTGAAAATGTTTGTGCAGCCCTTCGTTTGTACAGTGCACGGTAAAATGCAAAATCCGGAATTTCAGTATCGTACGTCTGCAGCTCCCTTAAATTATTTTGAAGATAGTATCGACGTTTCGTTATAATAAGTGATGGAATATGAACCGACATATCTTCTGCACTTTCAAATTGGATTGTTCATAGGCATTCTTTATAACAAAATTCATATGTGAATGTAAGCGGCGAAAAGGTCTTTCTGCTATCCATTGTTGTTCCATTGGGGGCCTTTTTGTTTTGCCAGTTTTGCTAAATTTATATCTCTCACAATTATTAACTTCAAACTGTGCTTCAGTTGTCATCCCTAACTAATAACAACTTCCTTCCAAACTTTGTTGTGTTTTACACATACCTCCACGTCCTGTTGATGGTGAACAACTAGCCGTTGACAGTAAGAAATATCTAAGCTCTGCCGGTACACATGATTCCATGTATTATTATCATGTATTTCGTCTCTGATTCAAAAGTTGTCCTTTGAGACACACAGCCATCAAATAGACAGAGATCGGGCAAACTGTCTTGATTACCTGCAACCGCCTGCTCTAATTGTTCATATTCTTCGGGAGAAACACTTAGCGAATTCAAATCAAACTCATTAGCTGCCATTATTTCATGTATGTCCGCACGGGAAAGCGTACCACGCACAACTTTTTGATGGCCGTTACGGTGCTCAAAATAAAAATCAAAAGCTTGTAATTTGCAACTCTATCTAACTAGCCTTCCAGCTAATCCTTTTTATGACATAAGGCAGTTTAAGTTGAAGTGGTCCTTATCGTAAATGGCAAACCTCCAATATGTAATCTAAGCTTTTCTACGCTTAATTGGATTGCATTAGATTCTGATTCTGTAACAAAATTTTTCTGCGCTTTGTTTATTTTTGTAGACATATGAGCCCGTTCACTTCCACCTTCACTATTTCGGGACTAAACTCCTCTTGCGCCATCTCTCGGCGTATCAAATTGATATAAAGATGCTTCTGGAAATCTTGTGCAACTACGATTGGTGCTTTCGTAGGACATTTAAAAGCAAATAGCGCTTCATTTGTAAACGAAAAATTCTTCGTTCGACCTGTCATTCATGAAAGAGTGAGGCAATAGTTGCTTAACCTTCGATAAAACGACGATACCAACTGGTCATGCCAAGGGGTCTTCTATGTTGTTTAGGAATTATTTTCCTCAGTGCCAATGATTTCATTTTCTTCTAAATGCGCTTTTCCAAACTCTAGTACCTCGAGGAATACAAGATATTGCTCCCCTTTTTCTAGTAAGTTCGACTGTGTAACATTAAGTTCGTGAGCTACAATAAAACATTCACGTGGCTTACGATCTTCTATATTTACTTACTCCGCAGCATTACAATCACGAGGATAAGCTGGACGATAAACTAAAAGTTTTCCAAAAGTGAATATCGAAGTATAATCCTTTTTCTAATCTTGGAACTATCAAAAAAATCATATCAGCTCTCTCCCTTTCCTTTCGACTGGTAACGTAATTATACTATTTACAGACGTTTCCTTCCCATTGGCTGTTGTGACTTTTAAGTGTTTTTATTTATCGATTTTTTGCTGGCGATCTTTTAAAGCTCCACAGCAACTTGTGCTGGCACGGTTTATCTTTTGTATAACAATAATGGGCACAACATTTTTTAAAAATTTTTGAATATTCTTTGCCGCTCCCTCAGCTTTAACATTTTTTATACTTTTCGCGAGGAGTTTTTCTTTTCATGAAATCTTCGTGAAATATCTCACGACGCTGCGTCAGATTTTCGATGGATTTTGTTGATTGTACATTAAGTGTTAAGATATGATCGTAAGATCTTTGTAAATTTTTTTTTTTTTTTTCATTACAGAAGGTGCTTCTAGAACAACAATATGAGAATTGTCACTTTTTACACACCATTTATCTTGACATCTGCCTATTGTCTCTCAATAATTTCTCTGCCCTTTTGCATTCGCATTTCACTTCTGAAATACAATTGAGCTTCACTGCGAAAGCAGGGCTTGCTAAACTTAATTTGACGTTCGACTTGATAATCTTGACCAACTGCTTTTCATCCATTTTATGTTTGGTCGTACAAGTGAGTTCAAGAATTCCGGCGCAAATAATTTTGAAAGGGTTTGGACACTTGCTCCTTTCGCTCCATGATCTCATTGGTTAGTAGTCAGAATCTATCGTCTAAATCACAATTGATCTTTTCTTAAAGGCAATATAACTAAAGTTAGAATAATCTTCGTGATCTTCGAGAACTTGCCAATACCATTTGTTTTCCTTCACGATAACTAAGCAGTGAAACTCAACAACAGTTGTTCCGTTCTAACCTCTACGCTGTGCCTTTCCGTTTTTAAATTACCAATTTCCACGAGACAACTCATCAAGACTTCATCACGTTGTTTTAAAATATCCGCCAAGTTGGCCGGGATCTATAGTTGTCGCTGCAGCAGTTTTTTGCTTTCATTATGGTTGCTATTTTCTATGTCCCCCGCAGCTGGAGCATTGACGTTAGTTGATGAGTTTTCTTTACACATTTTGAAGATTTGATCGAATTTATTTGCGACTCTCTTAAACTGTCCGCTAGGTAAATAGGTGCTGGAACTTTCTTCAAAGATACTTTCACGTCCTGATATCATTGAAAAATGTAATCGAAACGTATTCAACAAACGAGTGGAATTATATTCTCTGTTATAATTCACCAATTCAAAGTGCAACTTTCCTTGAGTGTAGTAAATTCTCAACGCTGCCATCATTGTACTAAACTAAGCTAAATGGTTGAACTAAGGTTTATTTATTTTACTAAGAAATTCCAGCTAATGCCGTGAGATGTTATGTTATTGCACCCAAGATTGGACGATGGCTGCCAGGTCATCAATACTAAAATATAAAAACCAAGAATTTTCATTTTCATAAAAGGCCAAAATCAGCTTATGCCTCAAATGGCTTTCGTTCAAAAGTAAAAAGAGTGTGCTAGGTCGTTTCTCACTTCTCAGTAGTGTCGTACAAGAGCCAAAACAAGTGGGCGAATATGCAGTAGGCGACAATCGTCAATAAAATTTAATGAAGTAAGTAAATAGTGATTGTCACCAAATGCTTGGTTTGAGTTACCTGGGCATTGATTATATATGTCTTTTAGTTAACTAGATCTCATTTGGAAGGCGTACCTGGAGAGCCTTTTAGTTGTGAGTTATGTAAGACTTTTGTCACTCGAAATTTATTTAGCAAAAAATAATGAGAAAATAGAGGACAAATATCACGCTTGTCTGTTTGCAATGATACAATCAATAACAACGTGAAACAAACGTAAATACAAACAAAACTGTGTAAAATTTTTCATTGTTCAAATAAAAGCCAACTTTTTGATTTTCACAAAACGTCTCAAAGCGAATTTATCCTTTATATCCTTTATTTCAAAGCAATTCAACGTGAAACTGCAGAAGACATGCCGCTTCATATTTTCTCACTGGCTCGCCTCAATTGAGAGGCCTTTAGCAAAATGTCGACACACTCGCTAAACCAGTTTAGGGAAGTCGCAGAACTAAAATCCCAAATTTCCGGATTTTGCATTTTACAGTGTACGCAAATATTGTTAGGGGGCTGCACAACATTTGCAATTTTTCCAGGCTTTCTTGAACCATATCTCTTCCCCTCTTCTATTAAAATACGTTATCGACTCTCAAGAATTAATAGCTGAGTCAAGATTTCTAAAAAATGAGTTTAATGCTAACCTTTATATACACCAATGCACCCCTTGCATGGTTATTTATTTACATACTTATGCATGAAATTCAACTAAGCCAAATTAACAGTGGAATTCAAGCAATTCGCAGTATCACAATAACGGTATGGTTATACGACATCGCATGATTTTACTGTTTCTCTGCATAACAGCGGCTAGCCGTTAGGTATGCAAAAGAGAAGAGAGAGAGAAAAATCATGCGAAGAAATTCGGTGGTGGTTTTTTTTCGTTTTTTCTGATCGTTAGAGGAGTTGAGTTGTAGAAGTCAAGGAGCAAACATCCCCAAAACAAAAAAAAAAAGGGACACAAAAAATTCTTAAAACTGAAAATACATTTTATCCTAGCACTTTCAAATGGGAGTCTCATGGAAAAGAAACCAAATAAAAAGGAAATTAAACTAAAACAGAAAACTAAAGAAGAAAAGTTAAACAAATTCCGTTGCAATCTTTAAGAGAAGAATAAAAGATTTCAATTTTATTCTACATTACACCTCTTAATTGAAAAAAAAAAATATTAAAAAGATATTGTTTTTTATGTTCATTTTTTTTATTGGTTAAAAAAAAAGGAGCTGACGTTTAACTACGCAAGCAAACGGTCAAAGGCAGAAAAAACTGCGGCGAAAGAAAAAATGAAAAAAACTAATAATTGAAGCGAAAAAGCCGTTCTTTGTAAAAATACTTGCGATGTGAATAATAAATGTTAAGCTCCGACAGTTCTTAAAAGCAATAGTGAATAAAAGAGAAAGAAATTTTAGAATATTATTTAAAGAAAAAAAAAGAAGAAGAGTACAAAGTGCCTGCATATTGAAAAAAAAACTACAGACAATTTTTATGCAAAAGATTTTGCTCAAGTTCTAAGACAAGGGCTATGGTGTGGGTGGAGTGTGAGTGGAGGTGGGAGGATTGGGGACAGTGACGGACGGGCTAAAACCGGACTAGCGTACGATGCGGACAACAGACCTCAAAAACGGACTTACACCGTTTTTTTTCAGGATTAAATAATTTTTTTTTTATTTTTGCACTTTCCTTTTTGTTTGTTGGTTTTTTTTTTATTATTGTCATGCGTCCCAGCATGCCAGGTCAAATAAATTAACCGCTCTACCGAAAGCTGATCTGGGCCGCATGACAAATCTTATACTAATTATTTTAAAATCTAGTATACAATATATAGGAAGATGTGAAAAAAGATTAATATAAACAAGGTAACTTAAAATAATAATTCATGCATAAATAAATAAGAAAAAAAAAAGCATGTATACAGCTAGCACAGAAGCACATATGCAACAAGAACAGATCACGGCTGCAAGCGAACCCCTAAATCATTGCAAACTTGCATAAGCTTGCTAACTGACAACGTTAACAACACCATTTAGTTTTCGAAATAAAATAAAAATTAGAATATAAGAATACACGTTAGTTTAAGTACGACATAGGTAAATCGCGCGTATTAAGCAAAGTTGTTTCAAAAGACTTTGAAGAATCCAATATTGAGAATCACTTTGATTCTTGCAAACAACTCTGAGCGGGTTAAACAGCTCATACTTGGGTTCACATTGACTAAGCATAATAAAAATAAAACGCCTATAGAAGCCGTTGTCTATATAAAATCTTATCTCACCAAGTAATGTAGGCGAGTCAATAGTACCATTTATTACTTTGATTAAGAAGAAAACGTCAAGAATAAATCTTCGTTTCTCAAGTGACGGTAAGGATAACAGAAGCAACCTATTTTCATGAGGATTAGGGGAGGCAATCAGGTCCTAACTAATTCCTAAAGGCAAACAGCAACTTGATTGAACAGATTCAATTGAGTCTACGTAGCATCGTTAAGAAGGAGACCGCACAACACAGACATACTCAAGTATTGGTCTAACCAAAGACATGTACAGCCTTATCATATTGTAGGCACCATCAAGCTCCAAGACCACCTATTTACAAAACCAAGCGCGGACGTGGCTTTGCTTAACGAGAGCTCAGTATGCAAGTTAAAACGTAACCTTTGGTCAAATAGAATGCCTAACGCTGTGAACTAATCGACGTCCTCCAACTTGTGTAAATCAATGAAATACTGAGTAATGGATGACTTCCTTCTTGAGAAAGAAAGCTTCTTACATTTATTTACATTTAATGTCATAAAATTCAACGGGCACCATGCAATCAAATTATTTAAGTCAATTTGAAGCTAATGTGATTGTTTTTCTATGGAAGAAGGAGAAAACAGTTTCACATCATCAGCATACATTAAGATCTGGCTGGATTTTATCACCGTGGGCAGGTCATTAATATACAAATTAAATAAAATAGGTCCTAAGAGGTTGCCTCGAGGTACGCCAGACGTCACAGGGGATTCATCCGAGATGATGAAGTTAAAAAAAACCCTGAATGAACTAAAAGGAAAGGGAAGTCAGAGACTTGGAGTTTGAAGATCAGTAAGTTAGAGGACTCATAGCCATTGAAAGGAACATGCGAGGGATTTATGGAGACTTTGCTTTTAGAATTAACAAACTTAAAAAAGTATTTAAAATTAGCAAACAGCGAAGATCTTATAAACGGAAGGTGTCTGCAATAATATTGGTGGTGGTTGAGGATCTATGGCTTGCATCTGAATACGCGAAATAGCCGAGCCATTTTTCGAAAATTCTTTAAAAAGCTTGTTTTTCCTATTCTTGTAATATTTAATTGTCTTATTAAACCACGGGGGGCACCTGCTTCGAGGTCGGGACTGCTTGATCGGAACGGATGCAGAAGTAGCTATATTGTATTATATATTGTGTACTGCCTGTTTCTTATATATGGAAATATCCGAATTTTGGGGAATATAGGAGCAGGTTACATATAACTATTTATTAGGAAATTTCGCTCGAATGGCGATAAATTCAACGTCAGGAGTAGTGGTAAATTCAATTGAATAGGAAGGAACTTCGGCCGATCATTTCTGACAACCTGGAACGAATTATGGAAAAGTTACGACGAATGTAGATGAGGCTTTAACCAAGTTTTAGTGAAGGCCAAACAGGAAAACTCCGTGCTCTCTGAATATGGGAAAGAAGAACGATTTCTTGAATTTAGGCCCCTAACATTTTGATAAATAAAGTCTAATGAGCATGAAAAAACATGTAGTTTTTTAGGGAGAGAGGGCTACTGCAATAGTATTACGGGGTCGATCTCGAGGGATAAATTCGTTAATTAAGGATTCAACTGGCCACAATTGTTTATTTAACAAAATTTCCATATTTTCAGTCGGAACTAGCACTTTAAAAGACGAGATTGCTGTATGGGACTTTCGCCACCAGATAACTTTTTATGTTATCCACTGATGTATCAAGTGCCAGTCTGGACACAAATATTGCCTTTCTGGGAGGAACTGCCGTCAAGCAAATGTCATCTCTGCCCTGAAGAGTTTTGAGTTGGGGAAAATATAGAGGGGGTAACCATATTTGCACTAGCAGCTTGTGCGAGCGGCCCAAAATGGTGGCCATCATCACATTCAAGCGGCCAGGAGAAGCAGTAGACGCCATTGGGAGCAGATACCCAGCAAACTTTCCATGGCAAAAACGTTCGCAGGGCCAGCACGGGACAACGGTTCATTCCCGGACCTGCACGAACAAAAAACTGAAAGATTCCATGACACAAAAAGTGCCACGAAATTAAACCAAAATTCTCACTTACATTGACACTGTAAACACAGACCGAAAGCAGAACAAACTGCACACAGATTAACAGAAAAAAGATAGACCAAGAGTTACCAAGAGTTGATTGCACAAAACTAAATTGAATTTCACGTAAAAGATTAATATATTTCATATGAATTAAATTGCACACTTTATTATTTTAAAGATATTTATACTTTAGACTCGAAAAAAGGTAAGAGATGCACTAAGAAATTGACATATTTCTTGCAAAGAATTAAAACGCGACTATTACGCGCGCGCAGAGTTGCCAAACTTTGATCTTCTTCACAAATGTGAAATACAATGTACTTGCACATTTTCAGGTAACGTAAGTAGATTGGAAGCGTCCCTCTCTTCTTTATAATATGATTACACGAAATATTCTGCCTAAAATTTATACATAAGATCAATATTATATAATTATTTAATAGCAATATTTTACTCGCTTTTTTTTTGGTGCGTTTAGTAGAACCGATTGGCTTGTCGACAATTAGACCAATATATCCGGCAGAATCATAAGTTTTTATTACTTGTTGACTCCTTCCGTATTATCAATGATAGCGACAGTGTATAATCAGGTGCGGATTGAAAAGGAGGATTGAAAAAATGTATACTTTATAATTCAATGCTAAACACGAATCCCAACGCAAAGCGTGAGTGATTTTGTTTACCTCTGATTGGACAGTTTTGAGAGAGTGTTCCTCATATATTTTGTGTATACATATAGCGAAACTTTAAAATCAAACGTTCCATCATCAGAAGTTCCGTGCTTTCAAAGCCGCTTTTCACTATGTCCTGAATATCAAGAATACATATATATACTACTTGTGCTGTGCTTTGCAGTGACTTTAGAGCTTGGCTTATAACGATAATACCACAAAACATTGCACAAAGCACATTATCAACAACCAAGACTTTGTGTGGAATCGATCAAATGGACCGTAAATGCAAACAGGACGGTATGGATTTGTATGAAATTTGGTATCCGAGGCGATAAGTCAATGAACTTTTTGTTTTACAATAAAGGGTCATTACATTTGTACTATTTATTAAAGAGGTTTGATGTGTTGATGGAAAGCATATACATTTTTGTTCGCAAGACTATGCTCCTTTTTGTTTAAAGGACAATCTCTTATCGCTCTACTTTCTTTTAAGTTTGAGTTTGTGGTTCGTCCAAATTTAAAAATAATAGTGTAAATAAAAGAAATGAAAATAAAGCATTAATAAGATCCTTTAGCTTATTCTTCGACCGCATCCCCGCGCATCAAGTCTTATGAATTTACCTTCATTGCTACCTGGTCTCACAGTTGATCTAAATTTTTTGCAAATCGATCACAATCATTTCAACATTGCAATTGTGTTAGAGTAAGTTAGGATTAAGTAAAGAAAAAGTAGAATAGTTAGCTTAAGCCGAGGGTTAGTCAAGTTAAGTGAGAGTAAAGTGTGTGAGAGAAGAGTTTGTCGCGAAGTGAGCGATGGAGTGGACGTGCGATTTCAACGATGGTGATGCCAGATCTTTAGATTAAGAAAAATGAACTTACCTTGGATATAAAAAAGAAATATTGTCAATGTAAAAGAAGAATGCCTGAAATATAATTTTCTAAGAAAAGAGCTGAGTTACCCCAACACCAGGTTTTGGGCAAAAATAGCTGTCACAATACATATATAAAAAACAATTCATATTTCAATCAATGTTAGACTGTACTTTACAATGTTATTGGCGATCAATGCGCATGGCCAAAAGTTAAGAAAGGGTTTACTTTATCATTGAATATATGTGTAAGTTGATACTTACACATATATATATTTATTTATTTGTTTCTTGGTCCACGTGTCAATTAAAATGAGGTTTGCTATCGGACAACATCGCAACGATAACGTATTCAGGTTTCAATGGATTTCTTCTTGACAACGATAATTTTTTACATTTGCTAAAGTTTACTTTAAAAAAATTTATTGGAGTCTATTTGACCATGCTTGTTTTTTAAAAATCAGATTGATGGTTAGGTAACTTTCTAACCATCGTCCTATTGGCTTTATTGCTTTTAGGGCGCAACTTAAGCGTCACTCTAAGACAATTAGAGGCTGTATGAGACAATCGCACGTGTCATTGCGAAGCTTGGCTATTTTGCTTTTTTTGTGTTGAAAGTAATAAAAATTAAAAGAAACATATATATAAAATATCATAAATGTATATAAAATATCAATATCTCTACATTAATTAAAAGAAGACGGACTAAGTAATTTCTATATGTATGAGTACTTATGTACTAAACAAATCATATATATATGCCATAGACGTAAAATAAATACGACTGTTTGCTGCGCAGACGATGACATTGATATTAGCAATGATGAAGCTAATAATGAAATTGATGACGTAGCGATGAAATATTGCTGTTGTATATTTTAGATATTTGGTAACCTCAAAAATGCAGCGCGAATAATTCCTGATGATCATTTTCCTTCAAATTTATTTTCATTAGTCTCAAAGTTTCAAAGTCTGGCAACTTTGTCGCGCGGTATAGTCGTATATTTTTTGTGTCGGCAATTAAAATTTTAATTTTTTGTTGAATTTCGTGGCTATTCTACCTTATAGTGTGTGATTTTATAATATACTTTGAGAAGAAAGTGAATGAATTCAAAGTAAAAGAAATATTTTTCTTTTACGATTTCATTTGATTCATTTGATTTTTGCAAACAAAAATTTTGAGCTCTGATAAAAATCTCTCTTTTTTTTTTTTTGTTTTCTCTGTTATTTTTTTTACTGTTTGGAGTTTGTGTTGCTAGTGATCTCTCGTTACAGTGTCAACCTAACAGAGAAGTTTTGCACAAATTGGTTGATAAATTTTTATGTTCAGGATTTTTTTTTAGTGATTTGTGTGTCTGTTCTTCATAATCAACAACTGTCTTTTTGACA
This sequence comes from Glossina fuscipes, assembly GCF_014805625.2. Taxonomy (NCBI): domain Eukaryota; kingdom Metazoa; phylum Arthropoda; class Insecta; order Diptera; family Glossinidae; genus Glossina; species Glossina fuscipes. The sequence goes on along the minus strand of NW_023998567.1, from coordinate 186,362 downwards.
GGACATGGAGTGTTTATATACACCTTGTCGGGCGAAATCAGGCCCGGATTCTGATAGATTCGTTTCTTGTTGGCTCTGCGAGCGCTTTGGTCATGCAAAGTGTGCCGGTATTCTCGGCCGTGCTGCTGACGCATTCGCTGATCCGACTAAAGGCTTAAGATGGTCATGTCCTGACTGTAGGCAGCGGGACATTGACTTTTATAAACTTTTCACGGAGACCCGTTATGGTTTCTCGGAATTGTGTAGAAATCTCGGCTCCTTGTGGAATAAGTTTGAGCTCATTAAGTCTAGGTTTGATGAGTGTCGCTTTATTGGACACTCATCTTCTACTCGTAGCGTAGCGTGTGGGACGTCACCTCTGGCTTTCTCCAAATCTAATTCGTTGGTACAAGTTACCGCTCCCTCTAACTCTAAAATGAATAGTAATTTTTCCGATATTGCTGAGTCGGTTGGTAGCAAAACATTTACAAACAAACCGGCACTTCCATCGGTTTTAAGCTATGCTGAAGTGGCAAGGGTATCTCCGCCCAGAGCCGCCACTCACTCTAATCAAGTGCCATCGCCTAAAAGTAATGAAGAGAAAAATAAGTCATCCTCTCCTCCTGGCTGTTCGCGTGTGAATGCTGGTCACCAGACTGGGCAAGTCTCACAAGCTGCCGGTAAAAGGGCGATAACCCCATCTATATTTTCCCCAACTCGAAACTCTCCTACTGTGAACCCCCCTCCTGTTCCAAATAATGACATTTGCTTGACGGCAGTTCCTCCCAGAAAAGCAATATTTGTGTCAAGACTGGCACCTGAAACATCGGTGGATAACATAAAAGGTTATCTGGCGACGAAAGTCCCATCAGTCAACTTAAAGCGTGTTAGCATCTTCAAAATGGCTCCTTCTCAAGCTAGGGCAATCTCCTCTTTTAAAATATTAGTTCCGACTGAAAACAGTGATATGTTGTTAAACAAATCACTGTGGTCAGTAGGATCCTTAATTAAGGAATTTATCCCTCGAGATCGTCCCCGTAATACCAAGGCAATAGTCTTGTCGCCTTCAAAAAACTAATTGTTTCTTCAGGCCCACTATCTCTCATTTATCAAAATGTTAGGGGCCTAAATTCGAAAATTCGTTCCACTTTTCTAAATTCTGCGAGCACGGAATTTTTCTGTTTGGCCTTTACTGAAACTTGGCTAAAACCCGATCTACATTCGTCGGAACTTTTTCATAATTCTTTCCAAGTGTTTAGAAATGATCGAGTAAATCGCATTGCTGGTGGTGTATTAATTGCCATATCTGCGTCAGTCCCGTCCAATTTAATTGAATTTCCCACTTCTCCTGACGTTGAATTTATCGCTATTCGTGCGAATATGCCTGATAAACATCTATTTATAACCTGCTCCTATATTCCCCCAAATTCTGATATCTCCATTTACAGGAAACACGCTGCCCTCATTTGTGAAGTGGCCAAGCGGTCTAGACCCACCGATTTGGTCGTTGCATTGGGTGACTTCCATTTGCCTCAAGTCACTTGGTGTAACACTGATAATTCTGGCTATTTGGTTCCTACTTCAACGGCTGTTGTGTTATTTAGTGAATTGTTTGATCATAATTTGGGTCAATATAATCGTACCCCTAATTGTAATGGTAGACTGCTTGATCTCTGTTTTGCCAATTTTCCCGAGATTTACGTAAATCGTTGTCCACCTTTTAGTTTACCTGAGGATCCTTATCATCCATCAATATGCATTTCCTTTCATCATATTAATGATGGTTTGTTGAAATGCCTTAATGTGCCAAATCAAACTTTTTTAAATAATTATTATGATTTTCATAAAATCAATATTGTATTACTAAAACATCGTCTTTCACATCTGACGCTTAATTTCTCAACCGGTAGTATTGAAAGCTTATTGCCATCGTTCTACAATACATTAAATCTAGCTAATGCTGCATCTGTTAAATCCTCTCTGTTTGCTAATCCTAAATTCTTCTTTAAATTTGTTAACTCTAAAAGAAAAATTTCCACATATCCCTCTCATGTTTCTTTTAATGGCTCTGGTCCCTCGGATGATTTTGAAATCTCAAATCTATTTGTTGAGTATTTCCGACGTAACTTTTCGATTGCTAATTTCGATTTATCAGCAAACTACCCATATCCTATAACTAACTCGGTTTCAATACCTAACTTGGTTATTTCGGAAGATGATGTTTTCAAAGGGTTGAGTTCTCTAAAATACAGTTGTTCGCCTGGACCTGATGGAATTCCATCATGTGCACTTAAATCTTGCGCTGTCGAGTTGTGTGGTGTGATCTCAAAGATTTTTAACATGTCCTTGTATTCAGGTGTTTTCCCTTCATGTTGGAAGAGTAGTTTCCTTATTTCTGTCCACAAGAGTGGAAGTAGACAATTTGTTGAGAACTACAGAGGCATAGCCAAGTTGAGTGTCTTGCCCAAGTTGTTCGAGCGTATTGTGACTCAGCATTTGGCCTTTGCCATTAATTCGTATATTTCTCCGCACCAGCACGGCTTTCGGAAAGGGCGATCTACAGTCACCAACTTGTTAGAGTTTACCTGTCATGTTTTCAAGGCTTTTTCTAGTGGCTCTCGCACAGATGTTATTTACACTGATTTAAGCAAAGCATTTGATATGGTTAACCATAGACTACTTATCTTTAAACTCCAAGCCTCTGGTTTCCCACCCTACTTAGTGAAATGGATAAGCTCTTATCTGCACAATAGATCCTTCAGGGTTTTGTTTAACTCCATCACCTCGGATGAATTCCCCGTTACGTCTGGCGTACTTCAAGGAATTCACTTAGGTCCCATTTTATTTAGTTTATACATTAACGATCTCCCATCGGTGGTTAATTCCAGCCAGATCTTAATGTATGCTGATGATGTGAAACTGTTTTCTTCCTTCTCTGTTGAATCGCAATCACATCAGCTTCAAGGTGATTTGGATAATTTTGTTGCATGGTGCTCTTTGAATCTCCTGAAACTAAATCTGAGTAAATGTAAGAAGCTTTCATTCTCAAGAAGAAAGTCATTCATTACTCAGTATTTTATTGATGCGCATAAGTTGGAGGACGTCGATTCGATTACAGATTTAGGCGTCCTATTTGACCATAGGTTACGTTTTAACTTGCATATTGAGCTTCCGATTAGCAAAGCTAGGTCCGCGCTTGGTTTTATAAAAAGGTGGTCCAAAGAGCTTGATGATCCCTACATTACGAAAAGGCTGTACATGTGTTTGGTTAGACCCATACTCGAGTATGTCTCAGTTGTGTGGTCTCCTTCGTGTAGGTGCTACGTAGATTCAATTGAATCTGTTCAAAAGCAATTCTTGCTGTTTGCCCTTAGAAATTTGGGTTGGGATCCGATTGTCTCTCTTCCTCCGCATGAATATAGGTTGCTTCTATTGTCCCTACCGTCTCTTGAGAAACGTAGATTTGTTCTTGGCGTTTCCTTTCTAATTAAAGTAATAAATGATGCTATTGACTCGCCTTCATTACTTAGTGAAATAAGCTTTAATGTCCCTAACCGCTTCACTAGGCATTTTATCTTGGTTAAGCTTAATCAGTGCAAATTTAATTATGAGCTGTTCAATCCGCTCAGAGTCGTTTGCAAGAACCTAAACGACGTCTACCACTTATTCTCGTTATCGGACTCTTTAAAGTCCATTAAAGCAACATTGCTTAATACGCGCGATTTACCTATGTCGTATTTAAACTAGGTTTTATCCTTAAAAAGTCGTTACGTTTCGAAAGTGAATTATTGTCAATTTATTATCGGTTGCCAGGCTTATGCATGTTTGCGATGGCTTAGGGGTTCATTTGCAATTTGGTCCTGTACCGGTTGTAAGTGTGCTCCTATGCTGATAGTGTACATGCTTTTTTTTCTTTTTGCTTTTCTTTTTTTTTCTTCTTATTTGTTTTATTATGCTTTTACTCAACTTTATTGTTAATTAATATTAGTTTTGCATTAAGAGCCTATTGAACTCGACTGTTATTTGTTTAGTTGAGTTTCTTGTATAAGTGGAATAAAATAAATAAATAAATTACACTTTTCTATAATAAGGGGTTCCTCCTTTTTCGTACACTTAAGAGATCATTGGAAATGGCGGCTATGCCAACAACTCGAATGATTCACTCTTCATTCACTCTAATTTTGCTATGCCACTTTCAAAAGTCGTTTTCTATCTCGATGGTTAAAATGGTATCGCAAGGTATTAATGAAGCGCTTGTTGCTGCTTATAGGTTATTTGCACTTTTCTTTTAATTACATTTCTCTACTTCCATCCATCTATAAACATATTCATCTATATTTACGTATGTATCTAATTGTATACATAATAATTAATCACACATTTTTACATATTTATTTTGATATTTCAATTTTTCGTCGCTATACACATGAAAAATTCGCCTATTATATTCTTATTTTTACAAAAATTTTGTTTAGACTGACAAACACGTTTTCTGCTTAAAAAAATAGAGCAAGTTTGTTGTTCTTGAGAAGCACTATGCTCAACTCAGGCCGTTATTCGCATTAATATCAATCGCCTGAATCATGCAAATACCCTTATCCAATAAAAGAATTTTGTTAACCATTTTTTTCAGAATTTTTGTAAAAAAAAAAAAAACAACAATTTCACTAATCTTTATAAGTTTTTCCATATATCCCGACACTGACTACCTTTATTTTTTCTTTTTTTTACGTAATGCTTAGCTTGCGCTATGCACGATGGTTTTTTTTAAGTATTAACAATAAAATTCAGGCGATCGAAATTGTTGTATGATTTTCTACTTTTCATAACTTAATGATCCTGACTTCCATTTTATAACACTGAAAAATCAATTCTGTATTGTTCATAACGTGGCGCTGTTGTTTTCCTTCTATTTACAGCGTGGCGATCCTTCTAATCACACCAATCATATTTAAAACATAACAGAATACCACATATAAATCAGCACAAAGTTAAGAATAGATGAAGGTATACCATCAGGAATAGATGAATTACTGTACTGTGTTGATTTAGCCTCTGAAAACTATCATCTTCCAAGATAGTAATATGCGAGATCACAATAAAGTCTGTAATTTGATGAGGGTAGATAGCTGTAGGGTCATAACAATCAAGTAAGGGGTTGAACTGGAAGAATTTCGCAAAGAAATTCGCAATGTCAGGACCGTCAGAAGTATAAATACCATTAGAAGTAATGGACGAAGGAAACGAGGCATAATCCTGTTGAGATGCATTAAAATTTGGTGTTATCTAAGAGGTAAACGCAATACCGTTAACGGAGAAGTTGAGGGTCGGATGAAAAGGGTCCTCCTGTATAACACAGGGCTCACTGCAGTTAACACGTACTTCAAATACGTTGGAAAATATTAAGTCCAGCACTCTGGTATTGCAATTAGGAATACAGTTATATTAGTGCAGGCCAAAGAGCCAGATAGTCCATTGGTGAATCTGATTCATCTTCCAGATGATGACATCAGTTCCATACATTACGTTTAAACTCCACGATACCTGAGGTAAATTGAAAACAACCAGCACTATAACAACTTCAGTGATGCTTCAACGCCTTCACGAATGCACGACAACCATATGTCTCCGAATTCCAGGAAATGTACGAACAAGTTACAAAAATTTTTATTTCACCCATAATTATGCAAGCTGCAATGAATTATAGATCTTCTGACGCCGGACTTGTGATGGATTGTCTGCTCGCTTAAATTAAGTTATTCAGGAGAGTGTCTTTATGACAAATATTTGATTAAAAAGAGCCCACGATTCCTTTCCAATAACGGATGAGTGTAGATGGATCACACATAATTGAACCGGCACAAAATGACTTATTATCAATGATACTTATAAGGCAATGAACGTCCTTGAATTGGCCGAAAGAGTACCAGTTACATATGAGCTGGGACAGACGGATAGGCGTCCAAACACACTTTGGGTAGTCGGTTCATTATTATACATTGACCTTTGTATATACCGGAAGCATACATATACGTTGATAAATCATCCTGAAATCCAACCTTGGTTATGAATAATATACATATTAAAATATCTGTTAATGGCTTTTTTTTAAATTTGCCTACAGAAAATTATGATAAATCAGTCTGTTACGACGAAGTAAAGAAATAACTAATGCAACGCCATCGCCTTGCTTTAATAACAGATATTTAAAGTTTTTTTTTAAACGTTTTTAATTATAGTTTTTATATATATATATATTTGAAAATTGAAAAAAAAATACAAACATATTAAATAACTTCGTTAAGACATTGAGTTTCACTTTTGTTCTCTTTTAGCTTTATATAATTTCTTAACACTTCATTTAATTCCTACAATTGTATTATTTTGATTTGGTTACATTATTATATTATACACTCGGCAATAGGTACTCTTAAAGTTATCCTTATGTTTCATGTAAATTAAATCAAGCTAATTTTATCACGAATAGCATTCATACGAAATATTTTTTTTAGTTAATTGCTGTTTTGATTTATTTATTTTTAATTTATTGACATTTTTTTACCTATTACGGAGTGCGCATTGTAAGTATAAACTCTGATTATTTAAAAATGATAAAAAATTCGCCGGTTTTATGTGTTTTATAAAAAAGCTAATCACGGTATGATAAACGATTTATAAAAACTATCTAAAATTTTATTAATTTATAGACTAATAGTTATTTAAGCCGCTCTTAATTAACATAATTTATAATATTAATATTATTGTTTTACTTATTATTATAAACATATATACACATATTTAAATAGTTTAATTCGCTTAGATTTATTTTAATCAAATTAATTATAATAATTCAATTAATTTGAAGGAGTATTTGCACCGTAAGACTTAAATGTCATAAAATAGGAAATCTTTTTGAATTCGCGTCAAAAGCGATTTCAAATTCAGAAAGCGTCCTTTTCATGAAGTCAGAAGTTTGAATCGAAGGAAAGTACATACTGAAAGCTTCGTAGAGCAAACGTTTATAACAAAGCAGTATATCTTTAATTTTTTCGCGGATGATGCCCTAAATTTGTCGAATTGAAATACGCAGCAGGCATACTGTAAAGTACGCATATTCTCAATCAGCGTAAATATCAGAATTGAGATAAACATTTCTAAACGCTCATTCGTTGAGTCACAAAATAACATTTCCAGCGATAATCGATCGATGAAGGTTACTGAAATATTAGCAATAAATCGAGTTAACAGTTCGTACAATGTAATAAAAGTATTGCTTGCCAATGTCTAGATCTATAGCGGTGTGGTCAGATGAAACGTACTTTCTCCACAAAATAAGTATATTTGAGTGTAAAAGTTATTTGTTACATTTGAACAATAATATGCTCCGCTTTTTAGTACATTTGCAATAGAAAACGAAAAGTGGAACTATATGACTTTGACTCTATTTAAATAATCTGCGAAAATCCGCCAACTGCACTAATTTATAAACTGAAAGGAAAGGAATCTTTCTAAATGACAAACACAAACTTGTGCAAGCGCGTGCAATTATACAATTATTTACTCTAGACAACGTTTTACGCATTTCTGTAATTTTAGAATAAAGCAAACTTGGATGAATTATGTTGCATTCCTGCTTTCCGACAGGGTATCGCTTGAGGGCATGATAAAATAAATATTTATAACAAGTTTTGATCTCAGATAAGATGGTTAATTACACATACAGATTTCTCATAACTAGCGATTGCTTAATTTGTATAAAACAACAAAATAAATATGTCACGTTTTTCAGGTTTAGAGCTACGAGAGAACTAGCGATACATAAGAAGTAACCATTTAACTATGGCCACAAAAATTCTATAGATCTTACTTTTTGAAAAAGAGTATCCCGTACCTCATCACAGATTGCGGCAATAACACCTAAAAATTTGTAAAAAAAAAGTAAATGCATTAAAAGTTTGAGGATTTTGTTTGGTTCTACTACATATACACCGAAAGAAGCGTACACAATACACATACCAACAGAGGCAATTTCAAGTAACCACTCCCATGAACAAAATGCCATGGCTATCGGCAATTTAAACTAAACGTTACTGTAGGTAGGCTCGTATAACAAACCAACATTATTATTGTTTGTTTTTATAGTTCGTTGCTAACTCATCCGGATCTTTATACAATCTTTTCGTCTAACCTAAATCCTACTAATATGTATTTAGAACTGGAAATTTCGAAACAAATAATAGATTTAAAGACGATCTCAAATGCAAAGGTTGATATGATTCCTAAGGAGTTTTGTACGTTGCCTCCAAGCTGTAAAGATGTACAGATTCATTTATTACATAAAGGCAATACAAGTTTGACGAGTTAAGATTGCTGCAAAGACTTACAAGTATATAAGCATTTCATGGATTTACACTTGGAAGACAACGCGGCTATTGAGGCCGATAGCAATTCTAATACATGCAAAAATATCTTATATAAAACAAATGAATGGTGGGAAGCAGACATTTATATAAGAGGATTCAAAGAACAAGGTTCAAAATGTTTAAATATGTGGTCATAAGAAACTCTTTACTAAATTTAAGATGTTGGCTATTTACAATATCCAGAAATATTTCTAGAAATAGATAAACATGAACCGAAATTTTTTACGATTTGTTTTATTGACGCATGTGCCACACTCGTTCTTCTGCTGCTTTTCCTTTTTGCTTTCATTTACCAATTTCGTTAAACGTTCTTCCCCTCTAAAAATGAGCTTTAGAGAAATTATTGGATTTCGTGGACTTACACGCAATTGTTTAAAGTAGAATAAATGTAGACAAGCAAGAAAATTATATTCTTCTTTAATGTGGGCATGGTGCCTTTTCTCATTATATGTATGGAAAATGCGAGAGAATATTCATCGTTGTTGTATTTGTAGTGGTTAATGAGAAGAAAATTCAATTTAAAAAAGTAAATAGAAACAATTTATACAAAACTTGTGACGATTTTTTATTTACATATATTTAATATTATTTTGTAAAATTTATTTTACGGTTAGTTTTACTACAAGTCCTAAAAAATTAATGGAGTGGACGAACTTGATAACCGATAAGGTGAACTTTTTTGATTGCAACTTGTTAACTTTCGAGTAAGAAAAAACATGAGCTAATTACCAAAATTACAAAGTGGTCTTGCCTGCAAAGCGGAGGAAGAATAAGCGTAACTTAAGCAAAAAATAAATTTTCATCAAAAGTAGAACATACCCATTTGGAAACGAATGGTAGGGCCGTCCCCACCGTTACTATAGGCCAGAACACGCATATTGTAACCTTGTTTAGTATTGTAGTAAAATATGCTTCCAATTTTTTACCTATTGCTACAATTGTGTCTTTGGCCGTGATCACGTTTTGATCACTTTCCCAGACCCGCACTTTATACCCTTCAATGTGCTCTTCGTCCTGAGCTAGTGAAACATAACGCCAAACAACTCGCACAGTTGAAGGGTTAATGCCGTAAATATGAACAGACGAAGGAGGCTTTTGTGGAGCTTTACGGTACGTGCGCTCTATAATTAAAGATTTCCTTTACATTACGGACATATGTCTATTAATTAGCTTTATAATTATCGTTACCTTCGGCTCGTTCGCTTTCTGGTCCCTCTCCAGCCGCGTTATATGCCATCACTTTGACAAAATAATAGGTATCAGGTTTTAAACCTACAATTAAACCCCAATTACGTGTAGTCCGTGATAAGTAATACACCTCATCTTCTTCTTCCTGCATAGTTTTCCAATAGTTTATCTAGATGATATCCGTATCGTTAGTTCAATTTATAATTCTGGATATAAATATTACTTACGCGATGACCTATAAGTTTCCTCTTATATTTTCGCGTGTTAACTCGATCGGCTCCCAAGTAACATTGAAAGCGGTCGAGTTGAAAGCGGAGGTTTCGGTTTTTGAGGAGCTACTAGAGGCATGTTTTCGGCTGAGTATAGAACTACTACTTCACTTTCTGGTCCTTTGCCCACCTTGTTTAAAGCTTGAACTTTAACCTCGTATTCAGTGTAGTAATTATTAAGCGGTATGTTTGCCACAGCCATTCCTATATTGTCTTGACGCTTAATAATTTCTGAAGCCCATTCCAATTTGCCTTTCAGACGCCAAAACACTTTGTAGTATATTCCATGGCTGTGCTGTTCTTGAGGTAGTAAATCCCAGGTAATGGTCAGATCGCCAATCTTACCGCTCCCTCCACCCACATTTTTAGAAGCAATATAGGGCCTGCCATTAAGAAATTGGTAAAGCAATGGTTTACTCTTGATAATAAATCCTACCTGTCTTCGTGTGTGCTATATATAGGAAATGGGGTAGAAGGCGTGCCTATACCCAAATCGTTAACTGCGGCAATACTAAATTCATAGGATGACCACGGAGTTAAATTTGAAATTTCGGCTTGCTGTCTACTTGTGTAACGGCAAGCACATGAAATTGACACATTTACCCATGTACGATTCCAATTAGTGCGGCCTAATATATTATAATAACGTATAGGCCGTCTGTTATTCGCACCATCCATCCATTCTATAAGGGCTTTCGTTTTTCCAATATCTACTACTTGCCATCTAGCATCGTTACATTGTGTGCAGTTAAACGATTATAATCGATGATCTTAAATATAAAACGCGTTTAGTGATTGTTTGTAACGTATATCTATGGGAATGAGTGTTCACCTACAATTTTCTCTAAACCGTCCTGGTTGTTTTGCAGAATCTCACCGTCATGTTTCCATACATTCGCAACTTCTAAAAGTTCATCATAAGTAGCATCGCATTGAAGGTAAATCAACTCATGGACTTGTGTAGTGGCGGTGGCGTCTGCACAAAAAGCATTTCCTCTGCAGTTTATAGTTATAGGAGAAGAAATAAATAGGAAAAGTCTTTCAGCTTCTGCGCAATAGCAGTTTACTGCCAGCTTCATTTTTGTGGCCAAGAGACAAACAAAGATCACATAGATGGGCAGACAGCTAGCCGGACGTACATAAATCGATTTATAATTAGATGCTGATCAGGAATGTATACACTCTCAAGTTTCCCTCTTGCAAACGCATCATTCTATGGTGATGGACGGAAAAATTACAAAAGAGCCTTTCTCTTCGCCTCTCCGTCTGTCCGTTTGTACTTTTGTCCGTCCATCTGCCAGCCCGTCCGTCCAATGTCTGCCCATATAAATTTGTGTTCAAGGTCTAGGTCGTAATAGGCATGGTAAAACTCTACGAACGATTTTGATTTATCTATAAATTCATTGATATTTCGCCAGCGTATATAATCTTTATCAATAAGTTCCTGAACAGATGTCGGTACTCTTGAGAAATTAGAATCCTAAAAAAAAAAAAATTAAAATAAGTACAAATTTTTTCATTTCCACATTTTGTTTCATCTCCCTACCACTGTCAAAAGAAGTATTTAGGATGGCAATGCTTTTCAATTCTGCTATTTTTTTTTTAATAACTATGTGTTTTCATATATTCAATGAAAGCTGATAACGGTTTCTGTAAATTAGCAGAAATTTTGCAGACGTGCATTTCTTTCTCTCTTTCATACAATCGGTCATTTCAATTTTGACCGCGGATAAATAAGATCGTCAAGTAAACACCAAAGAAGTTTTTTTTTAATATTTAAAATTTTTTCAAAAATTAAATCAAGAGGGTTTATTAAAGTCTTAGGAATATACTTAATGGAAGACGTGAAAGACGTGACAAGTCAAAGATATCTGTCATAAATTCACAAAACTAAAAAGCGCATGATTAGATTGCAAAGTGACCTGGTTTGCTGGGCGAAAGTATTCGCACGTATAAATGTCCATTTTAACTGTTATTAATGTAAGTTTTCATATGCCGCATCTACTAAAGACAATTGAGTAATTAAATGAAAACTATCTTTCAGCCATGATAAGATGTAATAAGTAAGAAATGGTCAATCACGCTTTTCTAGTCTGAAACGCAACGCCTTAGCATAACAACTACAACAAGATTAAGTTTTTTTTTTTTTTGTACTTGAAGTGCTTGAAATATAATATATAATGTTGTATATATAAATGTATCAAAAATATAAATTCATCTCCCCTTGTACGTCTCTTGAATAGTTTTATACAATTTTTATAGGCGTGGGATTCGATTTTACCCTATTTTCAAAAATAAAAAGAATATTCTCTTTCCATATATATTCATACAAGTGCTTTACGAATAGCAACAGAAGGTGCCGATCATCTACAGATAACATATAACATGTACCGGGGTCGACAACCCGCCACCAATAGACTCTCCAGAGAGGAATGGGTTGCCCTCGTCAATAGACGGCTTACCAGAAACAGACGGAAATTCAGGGGTTCATCTCTAATTGTATCCCGCCATGAATGGATATCAACGTGATTAGTCTGATCGGACTTGGGCGATTGTTAGGATTCGGCGATCGTAGTCCATTAAATCTACCGAGAATGGAACCACCATTGACAGTGGAACTATAATTGACGACGAGTCGCAAGGTTTGATGATGGAGCGGAGAGATCACAAGCCACATCCCGATAAGGTTTGGGATGTTCTTGCAGCTTTACGACTGATTACTCAAGAGTCTTAAGCTCATTATACGTACGCTTGTATTTTAAAAAAGGATTCACGCTCTTTCTCTCGTTAGAACTTGGAATCTTTCACTAATATATGGAAAAGTTATACGTATACCAATAAAACTTGAGCCATTAAAAATTAAAAAGCAAATTCGTCAAACCAAATGAAAAACCACAAAAGAAACTTATATGCCTACCAATCTTATGAAAAGTTGCAGCGCTAACTATTAAAAACACCAATACTAATGCAACAATCACTCCAGTTGTTTTTTGGTTTGTTATAGTAACTGATTTAAGCTATTAAACATATATGAATAAAAAGTGATTATCGCAACTGCAATCCTTTGGTTTCTTTCACGCTGTGCGCAAGAAAAGGCATGCTAATTTTTAAAACAAAAAGTACATTAAGGCGGGTATACATTATCATAGAAGATATTGAAACAAATTTCCCCCGTTTTTATTTTGGTGTTAGATGGTATTCTTATATGTGCGATCAACATAAGTTATAGAAAAAATATGTATAAAGCAAATTAAGTTTAGAAAAACTTGATAATATCACAACTTGCTTTCTGTTCTAGGCGCTATATTGTAAAATGCTCGTGCAGAGCATGGGTTTCGCTTTATCCTGCCCAACTAGCTTAGCCACATTCCATAAACAAATGAAACAAAACTAATTAAATATGGTCAGATATATAACTATATCTGAGATTTATAACTATATCTCACCACCGACTACGTGTGGTGTCAACTAGGTTTCATTTTCGAGTTTCGACTTTTTTTGCTATATATATGCGCAAAGATGCGAGAAATGTTCTCTCAAAACTGTTAGATTAGACGTAGGTAAAGTAGCTTGCGCATTGCGTTAGTATTTGTTCTTTGGAGCTGTATTTATAGGAAAATATAGCTGCAAATAGAAAATAAAATAAATTTCAAAAAAATTTCCACACACACAATAACAAAAATATGCAGCTCATGTCGCTTTGCTGCAACAAATCCATAAGATGCTAGAGAAGCGACTATACGATTTTTTCTCATTTAGGCAAATGTTAAGAAAGTGAAAAATGTTTTTGAAAACTAAAGTTCTTAAAGAAATTTCTAGTACAAATTGAATACCATATAGAACTCAAGTGCCTCTATATAAAAGTGTTTTGTATAACTTATCCAGAAAATCAAAATAAAAAATCAAATAGTTTCCGGATAAAATGGAATGGTCTGCAAACGAAAAACAAAAGTACCTCAAAGAAAACTTTTTCGTTTTTTTTTTACAAACAGTTGAACCAAAACAAAACATTTCAAATTTGCCTTTTCTTGGCGCCCTTCGGCGGTTTTTTGGTTACAGGTACAAGTAGTGCGTGATAAGAGACAACGTCACCTCCATTTCTTTTGCAATTGACCAACAAGAAACACTGAAGAAATGAAGTTATGCAAAAGGTTTTGTGAAATTCCCTGAAATTTTGCTCAATTGCGCGCCCACACACCCCGCTGATTATTTTTCTTGAACTAGTGAAACGTTCCACGCTGAAAGTTTGTCTTACCCCCAAAGAATTTCTGAGAAGCGACGAATGTTTACTGCTAGGGAATTTCCAGAAATTTTTTCATGGCGCCAACTGACAAAAACTCGAAACACAATATTTGTTGCGTTTGTTTGTATGGTTATCGATTTCCGTATTTCTCCTTCGCAAATAAAATTATTTTTTATATTTATGCCGGCTTACTTCTTTTTACTTTTTCAACGGTATAATAGATAGGACTTTTTGCATTGTAGCATTAAGTACATTGATGCTTGATATAGTTTCTAACGGTGGGATTTCAAGTAGATCATTTTTTAACTGGTCAATGTGGTGATTAGCACATCATATGCTTATAAACAAACAAAATAAGAAACACGAGGAAGAAATACAGACGATTCACTTCAAACAATGTTTACATCATATTTTTAAAATTTTTTGATTTTAAATTTAGATTTATACTATATATTATTTTGTAAGACATGAAAAACAATCAATAATGACAATTTTAAAAATTATTTTTTAAATTCCCTAATTATAATGTATTATGTTGGAGGGTAATTTTCAAATCATACAAGAATCAATTAAAGTAAGAGTCCCAAAATGTAGGCAGTCAATAAATATGAAAATTAGTGGAAAAGTAAATTACAAAATTTAGCCTGTTGGAAGAGAGCTTGGTTAAGGAATATCACGTTTGCTGCTCAATATACGTTGCGCGAATAATGAATTCCTTAAATTACATACGCCATTCTGCTAAAACTGTATATATGTCATATATTTTATAAAGTATTTACTTCTTTTTAATACAACGTGCTTACTTCTGTAATTATAAAAAGATAATCCAGATTTGTAAAACGAAATAGCCATCTATTGCACCGATACAGTAAGGAAGATCCCGGGCGTGGTAAAAACCGTCAATTATTTACTTCCATTCATATATGTTAAAAAGTGCTAAATTTTTCTATGGAGTCCTGCTTGCTTCCTAAATGATTTTCCACAGCTTGGAGATCGATAATGTATGAAGAAGGGCGACTATGCGAGCTAATTATTGGAGAAATCATAATCCATAAGTGAGCATTAACGTGGATTCCTGACACAGCAATACTCACAGCAATGTGGAAAAACTCTTGCATTCAGTGCTGAAGTGAACGATCAGTTGAAACGTTTCTAATAAATTTTATATATCAAGCCACTTACAAGTTTATATAGTAAGTCAGGACCTTGCGGACCGATCGTTGTTGTCTCTTCATAGTTCGCTTGAATAATGTCTTTCATATTTTTACGTTCAAACATTCTCTTTGTTTCGCCTAATTAGTAAAGTCAATTATTATCCATTAGCATTTGAACTCACTTCACATAATTATTCCTTTCACTAATCAAAGAAAGCTCTTGTTTGTTTCAATGCTAACTATTTACCACGAACACGTAGCCAAGGCTTATTTTCAGTAGTCCCCAAGGGTCATTTTGATGAATGCCAATCTTTAATCCTACATTGTGGCAATAACGCTACAGAACCTCTACACAGTTACGAGTTATGGCAACACTCACAGCCGCCATAGCAAAGAAGAATTCGCAAAAACGAAGCGTACGACAAACAATACTTAAATTCCTTTCTTAGTTGAAGTAATTTTTATAGTGAAAGATTTAAAAGAGCGTTGCGTGTGAGCGTTCTGACGTCAAAAATACTTGTGAAATCTGCAAAAAATGCCTATACAACTGGATAAAATATTGAATGATATAGCCCGTGAAAAAGTGTTGCATCCTAACTATCCTGGCGCGACGAAAAAAGAGGTAGATGATGCTTGGTTAAGAGTGGGTAAGAACAACAGTTTGTCTGGTAAGAAAAAAAATTGGCGGTTCGAAATGTGAAATGAATTTAATGTACTAATTGGGTTATTACAGTACATGAGTCGCGTTCCATATTTAAAGTGTTGCAAAAGAAATATGAACAAGAAAAGGGAAAGGAGAACTCTGCATGGAAACTGTATGCAATAATGGATAAAATTCATCAGAAAATTGAGATTAAAACGGAAATGAAGGAAGAGTAAGTTTAATCTCTTCTAGTCAACGTAATATCCACTCACAAAAAGTTTTTCCACAGAGATAACATTCCTTTAGAGGAAGACGAGGAATATGAGATGTTGGAGGTACAAGAAGAGGAGGAGTCTTCTGCTCCACCAGTGACTTCAAATGAATCGGGTTCTGAAATGGAGAATCCTTTGAAATCAAGCAGCTTTGTAACATCGCCAGATAAAGAAGATAAAACTTTAATGAAAAGCGTAAATCGTAATGCAATTGCTTCTACTCAATCTGATCAGATCCACTCTACCAAGCTTTTAAATTCCATGGCTTCTAATGTACCTCGAACAAATTTAACGAACACTTCAAAAGTTTCAGCGTCTACTGCAGCTGCTTTACAAAAAAAAGGCGTAACTATGAAAAAGACTCAATTTACGACAGGTAACCAAGGTCAAACTATTAACAACAGGTCTTTTACTCATGTATCCACTAAATCTGTGCCAGGTAATAATGGTCATTGCAATAATTAAATGCTTGTAGCAATATTTTTATTACTTAGGAAGTCGTTTGTTGGAGGTAGGCAAAACAATCCAGTTACCCGAATCGTTAAAACGTAAATTGTCAGAAGATCAGCCCTCTACACCCCTGAATAAGAAATTAATTCAATTACATCAACAGCAAACTTCACAAACGTCTGATCATGGTTCATTAGGAACAAAGGGTGTTTCCCAATCTTCTCTTATAAATAACCCAAATCAGTTAATTCAAATTAAACAAGAGAGACCGGAATCCATTAATACAAGCGCGCATCAGGATAATATTACTACTGCATCAAGTATTAACGTTATCACTATACCAGCGGCACCCTCATCTAGCAATTTAGTCAATGGAATAATAACTACAACTGGTGGGTCATCCTCGTCTGGTGCACCACCCGTTGCTTCTGCATCTATTAACGGCTTCTCGCCACGTTTGGAAGAAATTGACTTTCGTAGTGATATCATTTTCGACACTGCGAATACTAACGGCAAAGTGACTAACAATTCAGAAATAATAAATTTAGGTAATTTTGAAAATTCATTGCCACCCACTTTCTTTAAGAACCTTTGTAATTCGTCTCGCCATGAAGCGTTGGGTCTTTATGTAGCCAACGTTATGAATCGTTTGCGTCCACGGTCTGCTGCTAAATTGGAATTAGGCATATTGAGAGCTATTATTGACATACAAAGCGAAGAATTTGAGCAGTAGTGCAACATTTGATGGTATTGCTTATATTTAAATATACGTTTTATATTTTAAAAGCACTTTGCTTTTTGTTTCTAACCACTTCATTCGCATTTAAATAATTGTTTTTCATGTACATTTTAATTTAAAAGCCCGATACTGTAGTAAAAGAAATCATTTCTCTATTTTAGACTTTACGAAGTATGTACTTGTTTAGTTTAAGATTGGTTCTTTTCCAATAAAAAGTTACGTTCGGTCTGAACCGAATTTTTTTAATATCTACGCTATTGCTTTTGGAAAGGGCTTGTTGTAATCAAAGGGCAGCATTTAACCACATAAGAAAAATCCCTCACTGAAAGTGAAATTGCGATTATAAATAAGAAAGGGGTAGTCGATGATCTGAACCTAAATTTTTAGTTGTGGTTCATTTAATAGTGTTTTTTGATTGCTTTTTCATTCCTATTAGTCAATTGCCTTTTATTCTGGAAGTATCTGAGAGAAAAGTTTTTTTATTTAATTTTTAGTTGTAAGAATGGATGACAATTAAATACAAGTCATTAAAAATGTACACATTAAGAAAACAATTCACTAAACTTTCGGTGCAGCGGCAATAGACAGGACAAACCACGTATACAACGTTATACAACGTCGTCTGCCGCATACGTCGTTCGTTGACTGTACAATATTGCCTAGTCAAACGCGGACAGTTGCTAAAAAAGAAAAGTAGGGTTTTTGTGTCAAATTAACACACAAACACAGCAGCCGTTTATATATACATATGCATTTATATACATATATATATATACATAGTGCGAGTCAATACATACATACGCATCTAGGTAGTTAGATTAGTTAGTTAGACATTGGGCATCACAAATCAAACAAACCGTTTGTTATTACAAACACTAATACCAGCTGAGCTAAATAGGAATATGTACCCGCAGGATAGCAACGTAGCGGATTGTTGCGAATATTGAAATGATTCGTAAACAACAACAGAGCCCATGGCTCGTAGTTTCAGAATTTTGCACTGGAAACATGAATCGCCATTAAAATCTCCAGTTATTAAAGTTCAAAAAGAGATTCACAGATTCCCTTCTCCATGACTCGAAAAACTATCTTACAGTGCAGTTTAGAGGAGATGTATAAGGCAACTACTCTAGCTCTGGACAGTGGTTGGTCATTTCAAGATAAATTATACCCTGGCAAATTTACAACGGCGTCAGAAACAAAGCCCTTTAGCGAAGTTTCACTTATGGCAAAAATATCAAGGATAATAGCCTCAATAGCTCTTTTAGAAAAACTAATCCTGTGGTAGTTCTAAGGTGCAATATTAAGATTAATATCATACTCGTGGCTCCTCCGAAAATTTGTTTCTGGCAATTGGGCCCAGACCCAGATGGTCATTACAAAAAATCAGTACAACTATGTAAGCAGTGGATTGGATAGATTATTGAAAGAAAATCACCAAATCAGATTAACTTAATTGAATTTATGGAGGTTATAATTCCGAATGTGTTCCAAATTTCACTTAAATGTTATTCCTACGATGTTAAATTCATTACACAAGAAAAACAATTGCAATAGATTTACGAGAAAAGGATGACATATAATAAGAGCGATAAACTAGATGTTGGAGAAGGATTAAAGCTCACTGTGCCAGTTTAAGAACGCGTAAATGTCATACGAATCAACAGCACCATTATTAGTTGTAAGACGTGCTTTGGGCAAATTCTTGACAAAGATCTTGATTTTACCATTCCTCTCCATCTTCTTGAACAAACATTTCAAGTAAAGTGATGCTAGAAGTTCATTGATATAGATTACAGAACCGTTCTCATAACCAACTATCTTTTGTTTCATCTCCGTACCACTGTCAATAGAAGTATTTGGGATGGCAACCCTTTTTTTTCAATTATACTAATGCAATGAAAAAACATAACGGTTTCTGCCAAAGAATAATAAGCATATAAATTCTCAGTAATTTATAAAAATTCCAAACATGTGAGAATAAGCGTATATGTCTGTTTACATTTTTCAATAATTTTGCATGTATTTGTATAAATTTGGTGCCTGTAAAGAATAATAAGCATATAAATTTGGTGCCTTTAGAGAATAAGCGTATAAATGAAACTGAACTTATCTCCAACCACAATGAAGAGAACAATTTCAAATTCCATCCTTATGCTAACTGCCGGAAGAAAGGTATATACCAGATATGTCCTTATATTTGTAACAAACAGAAATGTAATACATCCTCGATTAGCATTAGCACCTGAGATTATCACTTATCTCCAATCAAGATCGCCTTCTAATGAAAAGCACAATTTTTTCCATTCTTATGCTTACTGCCGGAAGAAAGGGGTATACTAGATATGTCCCCGAATTGATAACATCCAGTAATGTAACACAGCATATTGGCCAGCATAAGCTTCTGAGATTATATCTGCTAATGTCCATTCATAGCCATAAGAGTTACTGCTGGTGATCACGAATGAAGCTTTAACATAGCCGTAAAGAAGTAACTATGTGAGTATTACGGGGCACGCATTAAAGCTGCGATTGCACACTCAACTTAATTAAAGTATTATCCATCGCATATGGGTATACCCACTTGTTAATTGTGCTTCTTAACTACTTAACTAAGCCCCCAGCCTTACTTGAGATATGGTCGATTTTTACATAACTATCTTCTTTTATTATATATATATTTTTGATCTATCTAAGGAAATAATCAGTAAATATTATGCCCACATGAGGAAGAAAAGAAGGTTATTGTGACTAATGGGGACAATATAACAATGTAGATATGACGTTTAAATAAATAACAAGTAAGAACCCTATAGAGAATAAAACAAACAGATAAATTTAGAGCGATGCGAACAATAATTTTGAATTGAAAAGGGTAGGCCTATTTTGAGTGCTTCTGCACAATTAGTGTAGAGCATCGGGCAAAAGAAACTAAATGGACTTGGAAAATTCTTTAACACAATTTACAAAAAAAAATCATATTAATTTCTGGATGGAAGATCCGGTTGTGACGTCTTATCAATTTTCTTATTTTATTGGATTCATGCAGAGGATTTATGTGATTTGAGGAAATGCGTTGAATTCGATTCTTGATAAATGGAAAATCCAAGTTATCATGAATAGTTTTGTTGCTAACGAACTAAGGGGCATTAGCAATAAGACGGGGGATTTTACTTTGATATTTCTGAAGTTTTCCATTATCAGAGTCGCTGGCAGGATTCCACAGTTGTATGCTGCATATCGAAGCAGGTTTGAGGTTATTCTTGTCTATACAATGTAATGCATTTATTTCCAAGACAAAGAGTAAAAAAAAGTGTGCTTCGCTTAGAAAGCTTTTACACCAACACTGAGGTGATGTTACGATAAATAGTCAAAGATATTTATTAGAGACTTCATGCAGAGCATTTTTTCTTGTGTAAGATTTTGATTCAATTCAACCATCCCTTATAGGCTATAGACTGACATTGAACTGTCACGATAATTAAGATAAAAAGGCCGAAACTTAATGTACATGTTGTTGATTGTTGTTGGCTGTGAATTTAGTATTTCGTCAAGATATTTGCTATGAATAGAGAGAGGAAAGGAGACGGAAATATTACCTATCGGCCAATTCACACCCTTATAATCCATATTAAAAAACTAATACTGCGCTTGTTAAAGTCGCGAGTATCTAACGTTCGTTCTAAAGTGCATATGCATATTTTGCACGTTTAAACGATAATAATTGAATTAACACGTATTAAAGAGATTCTCATCAAGACGGATAAAATTTTCTCTTTTGTTTATGATTATGTTTAGAATTATTGAAGTGGAATATATTTCTCAGATTAGAGAAACCACAATCAACGAATGAGTGCACTACCTCTCTGTCTCTCTCTCGCTCTCTCTGTGTGTATATGTATTTTTTTCTTATTTCAATGCAAATTGATATCAAAAGTTCTAACTAACGGAAGCGGAAAGGACAACTGAGACATTGCAAATGTCTAACGAAGTTAGAAATAAAATGAGCGTCAAGTGTTAATTTATGAAAACCATCCGATTTTATAAGGTATGTCTGTCTCTGTATTTACAAGTGAGTATAATAATTTTGCTAATTGTATGTAACGCATAAATGTACTGTAAAGTAAATATACTCTTGATCGTCTGAGACATCTACCTTCTGTCTTGTACTTGTCATCTGTCCCTCCCTCAAAATTATGCCGCAATGCTAATGAGTTTGAAAGGTCAATGAAATCATCCACAGTTAAGGCCAGTTGTCTACAAATGATCTAAATTTCAGGTTCGAGTTGATTCGAATACATCTTGTGGTTCAAACCTTGCATAGCTTCTAGTTTTGAGCTTTAAATTGATTCTAAAATATTTCCTTAAGAAAATTTTTCTAGCGAGTGTCGAATATCTGCTAATTTGACAAACATGGGTTTTACCTGACACCACTTACCTGCAAACCTATATATAGCTGTGTGTATTGTGCAAAAGGACTTGTAAGCGACTTGCCTTTCATTATATCCAACGATTTCTAAATCGATCCAAGTTTGTCTGTCCGTCCGTCATGTATTTGTGTGAACACCTTTATGTCGCTATATTTGAGATACATTAATGAAATTTGGTACACTGATGTGTTTTGGCCCAAGGACACACGGTATTAAAAATGGTTCCATTCGGAATGCTTTTTCGACTGCTTCTTATATAACGCCTTATGATGAACGTTATATGCATATCAGTAGATGGTGTAGAATGTTTAATGGTGAGTCGTGGCCCATTATAGTGTTTTTATTATTAGAATTAATATGTCAAGCGAATGGTTGTGGTCGAATTGTTTTCTCCTTCAGTTACAGATCGCGTAGGAATTCTCAGTGGGCTTTAGAAAACCAAGTCTAAGTTGACTACAAATTGTTTTTCGTTTCTCTTGTTTTCAGTAAATTGCTTTTGTTGCCATTATTCGATTAATTCTTCACAGTTATTCCTATTACCTTATAGTGATTATGAGGTTATTACAGAACACTCGAAAATTTGAAATTTTTTTCTTGGCATTCTACGTTTAGCAAGCATTATTAGGTTAGTTTCTACTATGTTATGTGGAAGAGGTTACTTACGTATGTTCCTCTGCGAAATGTGTGCCACTATTTTACGTGTGGGATGTTGCATCATTATACTGTACACCGCTTGTGGCACAAGGTTTTATTAAGTTTTAGCAGACATATACAACACCCAGAAGGACTTGAGATAGATCCGCCGTTTATTACAGCGATAGACTCAGAATCAGTTCCTAAATCAGTTTTTTCAAAATCACTTTCTGAATCGATT
>NW_023998567.1:160509-163688 GCF_014805625.2 Glossina fuscipes | reverse complement strand
CTTCTATGTTTAACCTGCAGGCCAGGTGAAGCTTAGTGGACTGACGTGTTCCAAGGGCGAACTCTGCCATAGATGGTTTGGACCGAACCACGTTTTCGATCCATATAACGCCTGTGTATTAAGTGAACTCGCGAACCGTGGTTCACTGTAGCGTTTTGTTTTTTTATTTACATCAAAACCCTTTAATAGGGTGCTTAGGGTCCATAGCACGTTTCTATGAATTTTCCGTTTAAAAATATCTGAAGTTCCTATGATTATGTGCTCTGTACCTTGGAAACACGCGTGAACGATGAACCAAACACAGCACAAGGAAGCGCTAGGTATAAAATGATTCGTCGTAAGCCGAACAAAAATTGGTTATTGTTTTATTTTTTGCAAAGTTTTAACACCTTTTATTTGCCAATCTTATTTTCTTAACTTTTGGTAAAGTTTTCAATTAAAAATACATGTGTAGGTATATAGAGAAATATGTGTGTTGCAGGTGTATAATAATATCTGCCGTAATAGAATGCGGTTTTATAGTCTGATATCAAAACTCATACACGAGAGAAACAGTTCATACGCATATGCATATGGCGTTTAACAATATTTCCATCTCATAAATATTGATGTATACATGTGTTCATACGCATAAACCTACGTATGTGTAAATAGGGACACATTTGCAAATGCTATTGACTTTTAAAATAAATATATTGTAAAGTTGGAAAGCACAGACGAAGGCTATGAATAATAGAAGAAGAAAAAAAAGAATGAAAGCTTTACATATGTTTTCTTTGTGTCACATGTCTGTCTGACAGTTTTATATTTATATTATTTCCCGCCAATACACATATATTTCTAATGTTATATCTGCGCATTACATACACATATATCGAACATATATTATTGTGATCAAAAAATAAAGTGAATTTATTTATATCGGCTCTCAATTAATCCCCGTTCAACGTCTTTATGGCGACTTTGTCTCCAATTTTCGAAAGATTCAGAGAGACGCCTTTTTGGGCATGGCCTTCAATACTTTTGTCGATCGGGTGTCTATCTCCTCAATCGAGCCAGGCGAATAAGATGGTTAGATCGAAATCTTCTTTAAGAACCAATGAAAGAATTGATATTTTGAACTATCTTCGAAAGAATCGTCGTACCTGTGGTAAGGTAGTTTTTCCATAACACATCCCTCACTACGCTATTTAGCCGTTTATTTAGTTGATGTCTCTGTTAGAAACATTTAAATTTTTTTTATATGCACCCGTAGATTCCCAAGTTGAGCCGGCAAGTTTGATATGATAATGGGCCTACAATGTTGAAAAATCCGTGCTTTCAAAGATTGGTTTTTTTCCTAGAAAAAAAAAGGCGAAAGTTACTTGCTTTCATGATTACCTCCCCGGGCACTAATTACGTATCTTTCATTACCCCTCACTCGCTTATACGACGAAAGATAGATAGTCTCTTTTCTTTGCTTTATGTGTCATTATCGTATCCTGTCCGTTTGGTAGGTTAGGTTATGTTTATCCCTGTGTTTGTTAAAGGGTAAGCATGTGCTGTTCTTTTAGTTGTAACAGTTTGAGGAGCGTCAGCTAGCCAAAAATATAGAACCTCTCCCACATCTCACAAACTAACTAGCTGAGCAAAGGCATGTACATTGTTGTCATATTCCTTCAACCCTCCTAAAGAGCCACACCGAGTTGCTCTAAAATTAAATGCAGTTTTCTATAGATGGACAGGAAGGACATAGAGAAGGTATTGAAAAAGAATTCAAACTTTGATATCGGATAGACGCAATCAATTTTTTCCATTTTTGTGCAGGCACTACAGCATCGTCTATAGAGTATGCGTTCAAACTATTGTACATTTGCCTGCTACAGTTTAGTGGTACTGTGAGCGTGCTCTTCAACCGATTTGGACCATGTTCAATACCAATCTGTATGCAAGAGCTTCCAATGTTTCCGCTAGTTTTGAAGTTGATAGCTTCATTATTGCGACCAGGAGAATGTTTATAACAGGCATTGCACAGATAGACATAATTAGATCGTTTCAGAATTTAATGCTGATCATAAATATGTAATTTTCTGGAAAAACGGAGTCGTCACCTTCGGAGAACAAAAAGCGCTCTTCTGAGACATACTCACAATCCAAAATATTTCATGCCACTAACACTAATTCCTTCGATATAGGGACTAGTTCCTGATTCGGAGTCTTTCGCAAAATTAACTGTCTTTGTTTTGCTACGGTTAAAATACAAATTAAGATCGACAAATGCACCAAAATAATGTTTGCTTTTACCGAGAAATTGTTCACAGCATCTGAAAAACGTAGATCAGCGCCCACTATTTTTAGCGCACTGAAAGCGCTTGAAGGTCTTGCAACGTAACTGTATAAAGATTGGCGAGGATGGAGTTTAAGCACTGCCTTACTATCAAACTCTTCAACTCTATCTACGCCACACTTGTTCCTAGATTTTCGTTTTCGAAAACCATAAGAACGAGCTGGAGCTAAAGGAATAATATGTATTTTTTCATAAAAAAATTAAAATCATTTCGGTAGTCGGTAGTGATAATTACAGGACAACTTCTAAAAATATATGGAGGCATTATTGAATACTAATACCAGGAATTACGGATTTTTTTCTCTGATACTAATTTCGTTGTCATTTGTTATGCTCTCTTATATCAAATACGCAATTTTTTTAAATAATATATAACGATTATATGCTTTTATTATGTGTTATTTGCTTTTATTAAAAAATCGCAAGGATACCAACAAATTTGTTATTTTTTAATATACATTTATTATGCATATTTATCGATTATCTCTCCTATAAAAACAATAGCCACTTAAGCAAAGCAGAACAATTGTTCTTAAAGAATTAGAATATAAAAAACTGTTGAAGCTATTTATTTATTTTATTTATTTATTTTATTTATTCCACTAGAAACTCAACTAAACAAATCGAGTGCAAATGGCTCTTAATTCAAAACTTATATTAATTAACAATAAAATTGAGTATAAGCATAATAAAACAAATAAGAAGAAACAAAAAAGAAAAAAAAGCATGTACACTATCAGCATAGGAGCACACTTACAACCGGTAAGGACCAAATTGCAAATGAACCTCTAAGCCATCGCAAACATGCAACCGATAATAAATTGACAATAATTCACTTTCGAAACGTAACGAC
>NW_023998567.1:127426-150509 GCF_014805625.2 Glossina fuscipes | reverse complement strand
TCTACAGAAATAATTGCGCTGGTCGAAAGACTGAGAAACGTACAGGAGGAGTGCTGGGCAGAAGGAGTCAAGCAGAAGGACGACTACCTCCGCATTGAAAAACTACTGTACAAGCTTGAAGCACCGGCCAATGAAGATGACGAATTTGAACCGTTCGCCCCTGACGGTGACATATTCGAAAATCTAATCACTCAGCCGCTGAGCCGCAAACTTGAAGAGTCCCTGAGGCTGCTCACAGGATATGGTATAGCACGCTACATTCGTGAGCAGCTGCATTGCGAGGAATGCCTACAAGAGTTCACGATGAACGAAGACACCTTCTGTTATTTGAAACAAGGTCGCAAGGTTGCCAGGAATAAGCTGAATAGTCTGACGTGGCTTTCAAAACATTTGAAACCAGATTTACCAACCGAAGAAGTCAATGAAGCTTTCCAAAGAGCATACGAAATTTTCTACGCGACAATTAGGCAGTACATGACGGCAAAAAAAATAGGCATGCGGCTACAAGCAACGGTAATAGAACGAGTTCCCTTTTTCCGAAGACCAGGATTATGCTGGTACGCGTGTTCGCCAAGAAGAAGAAGTGGTAAAATGGGTCAGGTGGATCGGTGCCAAACCAATATAAGGTCTTGATACGATGAGCAAGAAACGAGTGCAGTTTAAATACATCAAACATACCGAGCCTCTTTTGAACTCCAAATGAATTAATAAGAGAAAAGTTCACATTATGAACAGAAAAGTTGTGCAAGTCCATGCAGTTGACGGGAAACTCTAGACTTTCAACAGGAAACTATGAGTAGATGAATAATGTTGTTCTTCGTCTTCTTTTTAACAAAGGTCGTTGCAAGACATACATTTCAAATGAAAGACTCTTCTATCTATTTTATTCATTTACTCTTTATTTTGCTTTAAAATTCATATGCAATTTAAAAAATAAACGAATAAACTATAAATTTAGAAATGGTAACAATAAGTAAACAAATAATCGAGGAACAAATTACGAATTACAACAACAATTACACATGGTACCAGTGCTAACTACACCATAGTTTTTTATTCTATAATCCTGACTATAATTTTTTTTCCCCACTTTAAAGATAATTTTTAAATTATAGAAATGTTGGTTATGGTGAGTTTCATATTCGTCTTCTTTTTCCTTTATATTTACGCAAATTCAAAAAGCGACCGCGGGTCTAAAGAAATGTGTATGAAAATAAATTTGACTCGTGTTTATTTGTTTAAATTCATCTGTGCACTTGACACAACACGTCATCTCTGCAAACGGCAGCTGGATAATTTTTGTGTTTTACCGGTGTTAGTGAAAAAAAAAGAAAAAAAGAGAATTTAAATATTTGAAAAAAGGAAAAGAGGTTTAATAAAGTAACCAAATTTTTTGAAAAAAATTTAAATGAGGAAAAGGAAAGAAGGAAGAAGAAGAAAGTGAGAGAAAAATTAAAAAGCAATATATACATTAAATTTTTTGTTTTTTCGTTGTGATTCTTTTTTCCTTTTTTCGTGTGCCCCGCGATAACAACCAAAACAACATCAGCCCGTGTCCCTATGGAGACTGGGTCTAATCTTATAACTACTGATAGGGACTGTTATCAAGATTTTTATATAAACGCCACTGGGTACACCAAGAGATCGAGGATGGGTGAGAATAAAATTCTTTTATCTGCTAACGGAGAAGCTAACGCAAACGTTTTAATTGCGCCTAGTAAACAGTCATTCGACAAGCCCTCTGATTTGGGCGCCACAGTCGCCCCAAATCTCGAGATCAATTTGTACGACTGCTTGTCGAAATGCAATTTTTTTGTTTTTGTCGAAACGTGCGCAAACGCTAAAGGGAATCGTATGAATATCAATTCCGATCTCTTTTTTCACCATGTACGACTTGCAAGAATTAAAAGTTGTTAGCAGGGGCAGAACCAAACTGCTTTTCAGCTTTGCTGCCAACGCCAACAACTTTGCCACAGGATCATGACAATTAAAAATCTTTCGTATAAAGAAGTACAAGAGAAGTTTTCGTCTAATTACTTTGAATGTATTGACGACATCTCCTATGACGACAACTTCCCTTCATTGGGGAACGCCTCTGCCATTTCATGTAAGGACGACAATGAAAATGCCAATAAAATTTTAACAAAAAATAAATTTAATGATGCCTATAATCCCTCATAGTCTTATTAAAGAATTTGAAGAGAAAATGTTTGTTTGTGCCAATTCTCCCCCCGTTCAAGCGCCCAGCACTATGAGAAAATCCGCTGGGGTTCCTTCTCAATTTTAAATATGATCTCCTTTTTACAATATAATACCCACAGTGTTCGGCGTAATCTGTCGGTTTTGGAATTTTACTTGAACTCAAATAGGATTGATTTCTGCATCTTAAGTGAAATTTTTCTGAAAGGTGAAAATTGTTTTGAAGTTCCGAATTATGCTTCAGCCACCAAATGTCGAAATGATGGCTATGGTAGTGTTAGCATATTAGTTAAAAAAGGTGTCAATTTCAGATGTATCCCCTATAACTTTGCCGGTGACATTATCATCATCAAAACCATGAACCTTAAGCCGAATATTTTCATAGTATCATGCTATTTTCCACCCAGTCTCGATGTACAAACCTTTCGTGATGAGATTCCGAGATTATGTGATTTTCTTGGCGGCGAATAATATGTGATTCTAGCTGGCGATTCCAATGCAAGACATGGCTTGTATGGCGATCAAGTCCCGACCAACAAATGCAGGATCCTTGTAAATGCCATCAATTCCAGCAGTTTCGGTGTCTTAAATAATGGCAATACTAACTTGCACTGTGACCGGAATGGTCGTATGGCGAGCAGTGTCTTGGATCTAACTTTCTCGAATTCAACTATTTTATCTTTCAACTGGGACATATCCAACGTTTCCATTGGCAAAAGTCAGCACTCTTCCATTTTATTCTACAGTTGCCACAATTCCGTTTAGAAAATAGAAAACTTCATTTCACGCAACTTGCTTACGGACCGCCTTTCTAAAGCTGATCTTCCTTCCCATTTATCATCAATTCAAAATGCCTGGTCTGCTAGAACCGACTTTCCTGACATTGAGTCCTTCTCACCTAAACCTTGATGGAACTCTTCGCTGTCAACACTTTTTCGCAAATACCAACCTGCAAAGAAAAAAATGAGTAAATATGCCAATCCATCCAACTACGTGGAATATATGAAAACACTGAGAGAATGGAGATCTGCGGTTAGAAAGACGAAAAGGACACACAGAACTATTGCGATTAAAGACTTATGTGGCAATGGTAACCCATGTTCTTTCTGGAATTATATCAAAGGTCATCGACATTCTAGTCGAAAATTAAGCGGATGTGCTGTGTGGAATGACCATGATAATAAAAGATATTTTGATATGCTTAAGAGCTATATTTCAAGTGTCAATCCGATTACAATACCTTCAATTCCTTTTAGTAATCTCAACAACACACTCTTCTCATTGCACTCTTCTCATTGCTTACATTCCATAAAGAGAGCTACTGCTGCAGGTTGTGACGGAGTTAACATGCGGAGACGGAGAGACATGCTCAGAGCACTGTCTGGAGGATGCCTTAGCATTCTCTTGCATGTAATTAACAACTGCTGGTCCATCATCTTTATACCCTCAGATTTGCGATGCATCAAAATAGTTCCCATTCCTAAGGCAGGTAAAGACTTAAGTGATTTAAGTAGCTTCAGACCAATTTCACTGATATCTATATTCATAAAGACTATCAATTTCATGGTTAAGGAGAGACTAACTGGCTTCCCGAAAACTGAGAACATTATTCCAGTTCTTACGCCTATCAAAGACGCAAATCTACGAATATGTGTGTTAATGAACTATGTTTTCTTATAGCTAGCTTAAAAAAAGCAGAGACAATGGTTGTCATACTTTCTCTGGACATCAGCAAAACCTATGATTGTGTCAAATTGATTAAGCTTGGTAGAATTCTCCTAAACTTTTCGATTCCTCTTCAAATGCGGCTGTGGATAGTTAATTTTTTATCCAAGCGTGTATTCGTATTGGGTACTGAAAAAGTTGAAATATACGGTGGTATCCACACCCAAGGCAGTTGTTTAAGTCCCATATTCTTCAATCTATACGCAGCTTCTTCGCATGATCTTCAAGATGACAAAACTCATATTTTTCAATATGCAGATGATTTCCTAATTGTATCTGCGGACTCCTCTTTTCCAGCTGCTGTCAATTACCTCTCGATGAAAGCGAACTTGTTTTTCGATGCATGCGCTGATCTTAATTTATATCTTAACCCCAGCAAAACAAATACTATTTATTTTGCCCAACATGCCCAGTTAATCAATTTCGTGTTTTTCTTGAGAGAATTTTAAATGACAGCTTAACCCTTTGTGAGCATTATGAAAAGGCATTCAAAGACTGTCAGTCTGGATGCAACATAATCAAACTCATGACAAACAATCAGGCAGGCTTTCCTCCCAAAAATGCTTTGACCGTTTACAAATCTCTAGTGAAGTCCAAAATTGAATTTGGACATTCCACTTGTTGCAATTTCCCAAAATATATTGAGAAACGTGTATAAGCATTTGAAAATCGAATGTTAAAAAGTTGCACGGGACTGACTCCCTCAACTCCTCAGCATATTCTCAATATCATATCAGGTGAGTGGTCGGTTTCCGAAAGAGCTCTTTTTTGTGCTGACAAAGAGTTAATTAAGATCAAGATGATGAATCCTTCCTTTTTTCAGGAAGTTATATCTCTCAGTGATACTGTCTCTTGCAGCTACACATTTTGATATCAAAAACTTCGTCATATCTTTGATAGGATAGGTTCAATTCCAACAATTGTAGAGTCTTCATGAACATTCTCGAATCGATCGCTACCTCAAAGCAAAATGTCAACTCCTCTTGTATGAGGATGTTATGCCAAGAAAAGGTACTTTTTTATTACAACGACTACGATATATATGCACATCTATCTAAAAGAGTACATCGAGTCAAAGTGGCGGAGGAACTTTCCTCGACTCTTATTGAGTTGTTCGCCATCCGACATGCTATTAAGGTTGCTCTCTTTTACTGAAAAAATGAAATATGTTAGATGTGAAGAAATCGGTGTCGTTTTATGACGGGGTTGATCTACGTGTACGATACGCCAACCAAAGGTATAGGAAATCTTAGGATCTAGAAATAGATGTAATCGAATTTAGTTAGCATATAATTAAATAAGTTCGTAAGGTGTATACCTATGTATTTGGTATGGCAGGGATTTAGCGACTGTGGCTCTCCGGTATTCGCTGACTCTATGGGTTTATTGCAATTGTTTAATGTGAAAAGTAACTGTTATCAAGTTATGTGCCGTTAAAAGTTGAAATCACGTGTAGCAAAGCATAGTTCTATAAAATTCCATAGCCATAGCCACAGACTGTAGTGTTAAGTGCTGCTTGGCCATGGAATTTCGCCGATCAGGAGGAAAGTAATTTATTAATTATAACGTAACATTTCCTATTCTAATGCTAATTTATGTGCTTTTTGCTGGTATTTGCTTACGAAGCAAAAAGAAATTTTTCCACTTTGTAAAAAAACTTCCTTCTGTATGCCATAAGAGGAATTGTCAAAAACAAATCAAAATCTTGAAAATGAAATTTCGAAAAGTTGTGTGTTATTACAATCTTGAATTACCAGAAAATGGCTTAAGTAATGAAAAAATACTGAAAATGATCGATAAACACTTGCATATAGGTATTCGTACAATTCTTCTATTATTATTACTATTATTTCTTAAAAAAAATTATTTCAAATATATATTTCGTTTTTTTCAGGTAACTGCGATTGGCGCGATGGTAGGGTTTTGATGAAGAGCTCATCGATTTGGTGACTAAAGCTTACGGTAAAGCCTCTTATAGAAATCCTTTGCATCCCCACTTATTTCCTGGTGTTTGTAAAATGGAAGCAGAGGTTATACGCATGGCCTGCAAATTGTTTCAGGGCGGCCCCAACAACTGCGGGACTGTTAGTTTGAAAGAGAGTAGCGGTAAAAAACTATTCATAATGGTTTATTTTTTTTTTTATATGACAAGTGGTGGTACTGAATTTGTTGTATTATCTTGCAAAGCTTTTCGCGACTATGCGCGTGAGTAAAAAGGCATAACTAAACCAAATATGGTTGTACCAAGAACAGCGCATGCAAATATTCCACTCCCAATAAAAATGTAAAGGATGTTCCTGTGAGTTGTTTTTACTTCAAAGAAAATCGAATTTTCTTAGTTTTCGTTTTTGCTTTATTTTTTTTTGTTAGCCACTCAATCTGCTTTCGTGGGTGCTTTGCATTTAATTGAAGAAAAATCAGATTTTGATTTTCTTTTAAGAAGCCTTACCTCTTTTCCTGAGAATATAATGCGCTTAAAGAGTGAAGGGGGTCGTAAGATTTCAGTGGTGTTGCTAATCGATTCTAACACCGACAAAATGACGAATTTCTCACACGAGTTGCAGTGTCCTAACCAGTACAGTGGTATATTTTTGTCAAACAGTACAGAATCACCCACATGTAAGGTGAATAATCAAGAAGGAACTTGGAATCCTTGGGGCACCGGTTTGTTCTACGAAGATTTACCGTTTCCGGTTTATTACTTGCCTGATCAAGATGAAATCAAAAAACTTATTAAATGCTTTGAAGGCTTTAATAATTTTGAGTACGCTTCACACTCTCATAGATGTCTTTCCGCAATAGAAGTGAACACATTTATGTAGGCGCCGTCAGTACTGAAGTATGCATGAGACGCACGAAATTTATAAATTTAGGGCGTACGCCTTACTATTACCCATTGGAGGGTAAAAATGGCTTTGTCACTCTCTTTCCACGTAAAATTGAAAACGCTCTTGACCATGTTGCTAATCAAGAGAAATATATAATGGTCACTTGCCGCCTAGATAGCACCTCAATGTTTGAATTAACTGGTGAGGTAATCAGAGAATACATTTTTATTTATATTTAATTCAAAATTTGCAGGTTTGGACGCCATGGATTCGTTAATGGATTTGGGCACTCTTGTGAGTGTAGCTCAATGATTATACCGGTTCTCAAAAATTAGTATTTGATTTGGAAAATTTAACTTTTCCCCCACGCTATACACGCAACCCATCTATAACATTCGATAATATTGGGTTTGTGCTGGATTTAAATACATTTGACGAAATATCTTCAATCACATTACACAGCATTAGTGAATTTCCTCAAGCTAAAGAACTTCTAAGTAAACTAAAACGATAAGGTTCCCGTAAAGAATATGATTTTAATATTGAATTCAATAGTTCGCTAGGCTACGAGATGCCACCTAGTTCTATTCAATCATTTTTACGTAAAAATACTTCAGTTCCTGCTTATGTACTAAATACCCCGCCGATAAATCGTTATTATCATTCGATTTATGATGACGAGGTTAACATAAAGTTTCATTATGCTAACACTTCGCGGAATTACACTCAACTTATGTCCATAGATGAAGCGTTTCGTTATTTCCCGGCTGACTCAATACAAATGAAAATACGAAATATATCCTCAGTGGTTGCAATGGCCTTGTATGAAATGTTAACCTATGAGAATTATACATCCAATAAATTAGCTAATCCATTACTGATTGATGAATTTCTCTATTGTTTTACAATGTCAGCTAATTGTCCACTTTTTAAAGCTGCTTCAAAACCGAATAGTTTGCCAGCTTCGCAGATACCGCCAAATAGATATATAAGTGTGGCCGGAAGTCCTCAAGAGTCAACTGGTTGGACTTATCGTATTCTGGGTTAGTTGTTATCGAATAAATTGGAAAATATTACCGAAAGTAAATGCAATTACTTGCCACGTCATTGGTTTGCCGGTTTCGATGGTAAGGATGAATGTCGTTTTACAACACAAAACTATTCTCCGGCTTTAAGCCCTGCATTTATTATAGAAGGTATGTAACGATGCCTTTTTTTTTGTAGTTATATTATCAATATCAGCTTATTGTAAACTTTTTAGATTACAATTGGACTTCAGGGAATATTCAACATGGACTGAATCAACTTGGGCGCTATTTAGCGCCGGTATGTTTCTTCGTCCTTCACGTTTACATGAGACAATTACTTTCTCAATTGGTTGCGTAGTTCTCGTCATCTCATTGTGTTTAATTTACATAATCAGTACAAGAGCAGAAGTATTATTTGAAGATTCCGGTCCCGGGGCAAGCATCGATGCGTAAGATATACTTTTTTCCAAAAGCTACTTTTCAAAAAAAAAAAAAACCATACAAGGAAATTTTATTTTTATTTTTTCTTTTACTCGCTGTCGCGCTTTTCTCTCATCTTTTTACTCTCTAATCTATACCCATATCCAGATTATCACCAACGGCACATGAAATTCTCTACACCTGCACGAAACAAGGGCAATTGGCCACTTCAGATGTGCTACAAAAGTCTATATCTTACAAAATGTTCAAGCATAATGTTAAAAAAGAAATTCCTAACTTTCTTAACATGACAACAACAACTTTCATAACACATCTTTACTTTACGCATTAAAACTTAATTAATACTTAAAAAAGACTAAATAACCATATAATTAGAGATTCTTTGAATTTCTTTCACCTTCATATTTATTTGTACCTTTTTTAGCTTTCTCCATTTTTGATAATTACTCATAGCGTAAAAAAGAAAATTTCATCGTTTAATCAAATATATTATTTTTATATATTTTCGTTTATTTTTTAAAAGTAAACCAAAAAAAATAATGAAGTCAAATTCATAATAAATTGCTAAATAATAATCTGTTATATAAAATATGATTCTAATACAAATAATAAAATAAATGAAAAGTAAAATTTCGAAACTTTTTTAGTTAAGTTAAATCATAATAAACTGAAGTTCATATTAATTTTATGTAGCGATATGAAATTGTTAAGAATTGCTAAGTTTTTTTTATACGTATATACATAAATATACATATATGAGTTTTGTAGTAAGAATAATATTTTAATCAAATTTATTTAAATAAACATATTTAGATATAAAAGAAGCATTTTTGCTCATCATTTTCCCATCAACTAAAAATAAAGGGCATATTATTCATAGTGCAACATCGAGATGGAAGGCTCAGAGACTCGATGAACGAAAAAAAGACAATGTGTTTAATAAAAAAGATTGAATAGTTTTTCAATCTCTTCCGTCTAAATTTGAAAAATGGACTATAAGTTCTTCTTATAAAAAGTATAAATTCTGTTTCCCTCAAGAAAAATTGCGTAAAGTATGTCAAAACGTTTAAATTACGTTGTTCAGCAAAAAGGAATACTAATTTTTAATAATATGCTGTTTTTTATCTTCGTATCCTTCCTTATATGAAAAAAACCGCAATATTAATTACCCAATGTTTTTTGAGTTGTTGAAATTATTTAATTTTTTTGTCTGCTGGAATAATGTTTGGTGTGGTTTCTTTTTATATTTTAATATGCATTTCCTAATAGTAAAAAATTATAAAAAAACATTTTTATGTTTGCATAATGGACTTGGGTTAACAAACGTTTGCGCCGTACACACTTATACACATACATGTACATAATATATATATACTAATATATATACTATTTGTTGATTAATTAACATAATTGATAAATAACCTAAACGAAATTTTAGAAAATTATTGAAAATCTTCATATTTCACTATGCACTAAGTTACACTATAACTTTTGTAATTGTAATCGCAAATTTATGGATAATAATTTTGACGAAGAACATTTGACACACGAATAAGAAAATTAAATAAACAAGTTCGTATGACTTCACGTTTTCAGTTGATTTTAAAAGAACGTAAAGCTTGTAAATTAAAAGTAACATTAGGAAACTTTTTAACTGATTCTATAAATATAGTATTATTAGTAAATATACGCTTTACTATGCAGAAGAACAATGAAATGATTGGCATGGATAAAAATTTCCATCTACATTTAACGGACGAGCATACAGTATTTGTACGCAGCCACGCCTACATTGTAGTATTGAAATTTTCTCGTTTTGTAATTGTTTGTAAGACAGGGTTGACAGAAATAAAGGAATCGAACATAATTATCTTGTTTGCGTATACGTATAGAACGGTATTTTGACTATTTCTAATTTAGAAGGTTTCGCATTTAAAATTCCGACCATTGTTTTATTAACATTGGAAGGACTACATGTAATCATTTTTATTGTAGAATTTTAAGAAATGTTCCCAAAAAAAGAAGCAAAAAAGACGGTCGATAAATATTTTGTATGAAGTCGTAAGCAAAATTTGTGTAAAAGCGAAAGAATGTCAGGTACGAGCGTAGCTACATAAACGCCAGGTAAGTCATGGAATACAAAAAAGAAGAAGAATCAAATTCCAAACAAAGGCCCCAAAACACCTGGAGGCGATGGTGATCGTTTTACACCAAACAAGTGTACCACCAATTTTGCATTGGGGCATTAATTAATAAGCCTTAACTTTCCACTTCTTGCATATTAATATTTTAAATTCATAAATTAAAAAATATTAACAAATTAGTTGAAACAGAACCAAGAGATCTCAAAAAATGACGAAGGAAGTGAGGGA
Source organism: Glossina fuscipes (assembly GCF_014805625.2). Lineage (NCBI taxonomy): Eukaryota > Metazoa > Arthropoda > Insecta > Diptera > Glossinidae > Glossina > Glossina fuscipes. The sequence goes on along the minus strand of NW_023998567.1, from coordinate 139,916 downwards.
AATTCTAACGTCAACGATGATAAACCGACTCGGTCATCGAAATACTATATAATTTTTTGGCTTTTTTTCTCTTTGCTTTATGTAAATGTTTCACAAACTTCTTTGTACACATGTAAAATGGCCAAGCTGCAATCCTTATAAATTTTGGAATATTAATATCTTTATATTATTATATATACGCATAAGCATACATATATAAACAACACAAAAGTTGACGCGATATTCAGCATAGAACACTCGCGAGGCAATGAGGAGGGTAGGGTAGGGTTTGTAAAGTCAGATTGAATTTTTTTATATTCAATACGGCATACCGTCCTGATGCGGTTTCGCTTCCAATTAATTAATCATGTTTAACTCAGAGAAAAACACAAAATAAAATTGACAACAAAAAAAGTATTAACCGTATCTATTTTAATAAAACTATATTAAATCAAGATGTGTGAAAGGCAATATATAATAACCTAAATTGAGTGTAAATGTATACATTGTTATGAAATTCGCTTTTGTAAGATACAGTCCGTATCACTGGATCGTGGATATTTTGATCAAGAGAAATACACTTCAAAGTTATTTTATTTTACTACTTTGTCTTTCACAAAAGTAGGAGTATTTGTTTACAATTATATTTCTTACATGTAAGATTATTCACAATTTATTTTGGCCGTACTCTCAGCTCAAATGTTCTTGCCCGACTAATTCTCCCTTCCACGAATATTCTATTTATATACATTTTTACAAGCATGTTACTATACCTAAATTTATGGTTTTATTTCTAATCCCAGCCTACTTTTCCTCTAATCGTTTTCATCGGCCTGCAGCTGCATGACGCGCCTACGAATGTGCACTTAGCTTTTACCTGTCTGCTATTCCGCTAATCGTTTTCATCGGCCTGCAGCTGCATAAGCCGTCTGCGAATGTTCATTTTGTTTTTCCTTCTTTAGGAAATTTATTATTAGGGAAAACTACTTGGCTGACTGGTGGATTTGGGATTTTCGTAACAATAAATATATTCTATATATTGATCATTATTAACTAATTTAAAAAGAAATTTAGGATAACGTTGTGTCAAACCAAAAAAAGAAAAAGTTAAATTTACTTGTTAATAACTGAACTTATCAGGTGATACGAATGCGCCCTCTCGTACACTAATAAGCTTCAATTGAGAAAACAAAAGTATAGGACTATAGATTAACACAAAACAAAGTTATCTGGTTATTTTGATGATGCTTGCTTCTTCAATTACGGATCCTTATCTCTTCCAGCTTGTAAGCAGAATGTATCCGGTTATTTGGTATATATATAATCCTTATTTGTCTTGTCAGCAGTTTACGAAGAATTTTAAAGTCCTCAATAGGAAAATTGTGAGAGTCAAATGAAATAAAATGACGGAATGGGTCAGCTGGCACTGGTAAATTTATTTTGTACTTTTTATTCATTTAGAGATGTCTATGTTTGTCTGCTATTTTGTAATGATTGTCCTTTCAGAATCAGTATAGTTCATATTATAACTTGCACAAATAGTACTTTAATAGGCCACCGTCTGCCAAATATTTCTAGAAATCTAATAAAAAACAATAAATAATATCTCCCAGGAAAGACCAAATTCAAAAGAAAAGCTTCTTTTCGAAAATAAAAATCGTCGCCTACTCAATTTCCTCTCTCCTCTCCCAAGAACTCTACAGTAAATTACTGCTCTAGCGTTTGCAAACTAATCTGGTAGAGTGATCGACCGACAATAGCACATAATGCTACACAGTGGATAGTTGATCTATCTATTGTTTTCACTTAAGTAGCATAAAATCATATGACCACTTCTCGAGCCTGCAAAGCTTAAAAAAAAGTTGAAGTTGTGCAATTTCTCAAACCAAAAAAATCTCTTGATTATTTATTACTTTCGAACTATTCCAGTTAAACCGCAAAGCTTAGCATGAGATAATACTTTATCACTGATTATATGGAGCGTTAGGTAGATTTCATTTTCGGGTTTCGACTTATTTTACTATACGTATGTACAAGAGGTGCGAGAAACGCTCTATCAAAGGTATCAAATCAGGACTAAGAAAAATTGATGAAGCTTTGCGTTAGTATTGGTTGGTTAGAGTTGCATTTACATAAGAAATCAGCTGAAAATTGAAATTAAAATAAATTCCAAACAATCCAGAAAATTTTTGTATTGTTAGGTAAGTATATTAACTTTTCTTTTGTCCTTAATTCGCCAAAATTCAATCAATCAATCAATTCTGTATCATCAATCTTCCCATACGTGATCACATACTGTCGCTCTCATTGATAATGCACGAAATATCAACAAGTAATAAAAATTCATCACTTTACTGGGTATATTGGTCTTATCATCAGCAGCCCAAATCCATTCTACTAAACGAGTATAAAAAAAGTAAAAAGATTGTTATTAAATCATCAATTAATACTGAGGAAAATTTACACCTAAGGCGGAATGTTCCCTTCGTCCTATTACTTTACTTGGAAGTAGAGGAATATTGAGATTGGCGGAGAAATAATCTTTTGACACGTAGAAAGGCTCTGCGATGCGCTTCAAAAACCCGAAAATGTCTAAATAAATGATCTTATATACTTGTCAACAATGTAAATTAGAATACGCATTTTGCCACCGATAGAGCTTCGTGTATCAAAGGAGGTTTTTGAATACATTTCAGGGAAAATTAATACAAGCAACTTCTTCTTGTGCTTCTCATGTTCTTGTGACGCGTTGTTCTACAATAAACGATGATTGAAATACTCCCAATATTGAAGCGATTTGAAGCATAGATTGACCCATATTGTCGTAAGCCTCCCAAAATGAAAAAGCAAGCTTAGGCTGAACGGAATGGTAGTGACTTTTTTTTAACGACGGTATCGCCTTTTCGCTAAAGGCCTGGCAAATGAAACGGCTAAGAAAGGAAATAAGAACTGGCACAACTTCTGCACTTTCTATTGAAATAAAGGATATAAAAAATAAATCGGCTGTAAGATGTTTTGTGACAATTAAAAAGTTGTTTTTTACGTGCGTAACACAAAACTAGGAATGATTAGTAATTTATTTTAAAATATTATGCACTCCATGTATAAATGTATAAGTTCGTATTGAATAAATATATTGTTTTGTATAAAATAATAATGAAAACGTATATATCAAAGTTCAACTTATCAATTCAAAATTTTCCTAAGAAATGAAAATATGAAATTATATGGATTATATAAAATTATTTAACTCCATACCGTTTTATCAGAAATGTTCCATAATTTTGCTTTTGTTTACGTTTGTATAATTTTGTTTTTGATTGTTTCGTTGTAAACAAAGAAACGCACCTCGTCGAAATGAGAGCTAGTCAACTAAAAAATACACAGTCACTTTACGTGGATATACATTTAAAATTGGCAGCCCTGTACTGTAATAATATTTATTGGTAACAATTAAGTTAAAAAAAAAAAATTAATTACAAATTTATCTGAAAAGTAGTTATAGTTACGTTTCCAAAAAGATATTTATAAATTTTATATACATGCTAAGTTAGTAGTGGAAGAAATTTTCGGACAAGATTTTACTTGAAGACAAAATAAAGAAGTTTCAATTATGAATCGAGATGAAGATTTGTGCTGGTATCACGGAAAACTTAGTCGAGAAAATGCGGAAGAGCTAATTAAAAACGGTAGAAAAATGTTTGCTAGTTAATTGTGAACATTTATAATATTTATATATATATATTAATTATATTATTAATTAATTATATATGTACATATATTATATTAACATAGGAGAAAACTTGGACGGAACATTTTTAATACGCGAAAGTAGTACGGCCACGGGAGATTTTGTATTGACATTGCTTTTTCAAGGAGAAGTGTGCCATTATCAAATAAGACGTCACGGTGAAGACGCTTTCTTCTCAATCGAAGATAAAATAAAAATATTGCATGGTTTAGAAACCTTAGTGGATTTCTATCAGCAGGCTGCAAACGGTTTAGTCACGAAGTTGACGAAATTCATACGTAAAGATCCACCCCCTAATGACACTCGGAGTCAAGGAACCAGCAACCTTCTACATCGTGCAGTTATGAAAAATAATTACGTAGTTGTTTCAGAACTATTGAAATGTGGCTATCGTAATATTGATGCCAAAAACCGCGATGGTCAAACTGCTATGCATTTAATCACTTTGCATGGGGATGAGAAAATGCTCCAACTGTTAATAAAAGCTGGTGTTAACGTCAATTGTATGGATACCGCTAACTACATGCCACTGCATGTATTGTATTTCATAAATTTTTTGTTTAACACCTATGTATACAGTAAATGTTTTATATATCTTTTAGTATGCTTGCCGGTATCAATCGGGATCGTTTATAAAATCACTTCTTCTAGCACAAGCTAATGTGCAAGGTCGTAATATAAAAAATGGTTATGTTCCTTTGCATGAGGCTGCAAAATACGGTAATCTAGAAGCAGTGAAAGAATTGCTGGGCTTTCATGCGCCGCTTTTACCTCGGACATCACTAGGCGAATTTCCGCTTGACCTGGCGAAGCGTGCTGGACATCGAGAAGTGGTTGCGTTTTTGGAAAGTTATATATTGCCTCCAGCAAGAACTTCGAAATCGCAATGGTATCACGGGACATTAACACGTGACGAAGCAATAGAAACTCTAATGGAATTTTCAAAAACTTTGCGAAATACAAATTCAGAAGGTGTTAACACTAGTACGAATTCATCCCCTGCCGAAACCGATACGGCTGGTTGTTTTTTAATCCGCTTCTCAGATAGAAAAAGTGTTGGTTCTGGGTATGTTTTGACGATGTTCTCCGACAATACCGTTAAAAATTTCATTATTTCCCAATCAGTAAGTGAACATTAACGCAATAATAAATTTAAAAAATTGCTGTGCAATAATAACAGACTTATCTTCAGTCCAAATTTTTGTTTATTGACGACGGCCCTTATCTGCCATCATTAGAACACTTAGTTGAACATTTTATGCATTTTGCTGACGGTTTGCCCGTGAATCTCCGCTATCCTATTACACCAAAGCCAAAACCGCCGCTACCCTTATTTTCTACTATGCCAAGAACAAGTCATAAAAAATCTTTGGATATTCTTATCGGTTTAGAAAAAGGATCGGATCAGTTGGATGTAAATAAAAATACTTCGTACTGTACAGAGCAGTCCCATCAGTTATTCCAAAATGCACAAAACAATAAAAAAAGGTCAAAAGAAATATCAACATCTGTTTTTAGTACACTTAGGTTACGCAGTCCCAGGAAAAATGTGGAAAACAAAGGCACTTTACGAAAAGAAAATAAAACAACGTCAAATATAAATCCGACCAACGACAAGTTAAAAATATCTAGTGAAGAAGGAATACAAAAGGCGGAGGATTTTATTAAAAATCTTTCATTCTCAACAGATTTTAATGAATCGAACATATCCACTCCATTAATGAATGAGTTTTATAATGTCCCTAAGAATAATTCAGTCGTTGACGTGGTTAAAAAGGCATCGAACTTTAAAGAAGACTTATCTCCGAATGATGAGGTTATCAAAATATGTCTTGAAGAGAAGACTGAAGATGAAGTTGACTACTTCACAAAAAGCGACGTGGTTATTGAGCATGAAAGAAAGCAAACGTAAGTTACGCAGGCTTTCAAATTTTGTTATATAAAAGCAAAATCAATTTTTTTTCAGCATTTATCATCAATCTTGTACCGAGGAATATGTAGCTATCACTGAAGAAGGTTCCATGAATACGTCCCAAGAAGGTAATATCTTAGAGAATAAGGCTGTAATGCCTGATATTGATTCAGGGACTGCTAAAGATGTCAAGAACTTGAGTTACCTTGTATCAAACACATCAAACAGGGATGAGGTCACAAATTGTAAAACCGCATGCAATTACTTTATACCAAGAGACTATTTGGTGCTTGAGATGATAATAGGTGAAGGTGAGTTTGGTTCAGTCTACAAGGGACTTCTTATTCAACCAGAAGCTAGTAGTGGATTATCTCAAAAACGTCGAGAAATCGCAATTAAAACATTACGTGACGATCACTACCCTTCGAATAGCCGGGAGTTCTTACGAGAAGCGTCCGTTATGATACACTTAAAACACCACTGCATTGTCCAATTGATTGGTATTTCAAAGGAGGAAACCCTTATGATGGTGCAGGAGTTGGTGCCTTTAGGTTCGATGCTGCATTTTATCTTAGAACAAAAAGACACTATAAGAGTTCACTATGAGTTAAAATTGTGGGCTTCGCAAATAGCATGTGGTATGCATTCATAATATTGAATTACAACTCCTTTGCTTCAAGGTAATTCTTATAGGAATGGAGTATCTGGAATCTAACCATTTCGTGCATCGAGATTTGGCCGCTCGCAACATATTACTCGCTTCTCGAAATCAAGCAAAAATTAGTGATTTCGGATTGTCCCGCGCGCTTGGAAGCGACGGCGGGTGTTACCAAGCTAGCCAAGGCGGCAAGTGGCCCATTAAGTGGTTAGTGAAATTTCAATTTTTGAAAAGATAGAGCTCTTATCATTCCGACTTACATATCAACAGGTACGCTCCGGAAAGTTATAACAATGGGCTTTTTTCGCATGCCAGTGACGTCTGGTCTTTTGGAATTACACTTTGGGAAATGTTTTCTTTTGGTAAAGCTCCATTCGGAAATATCCGTGGAGTTGACGCAATTCAATTAATTGAGAGTGGATACCGCTTGCCACAACCACCGCTTTGTCCAATTTATATTTACAAAATAATTCAAAGTTGTTGGAATTACAAAGCTAAGGATAGACCTACATTTCACTATCTAACTGATTTTTTTTCCCGCGATCCGGATTATCAGAATATAGTTGAACTTATTAAAACAACCCATATTAATTAAGTTTAGAACGGGAATTGCAAATAGCAAATCTTAAGTAATAAGAGATCAATAATCATTTTCTTTTCTCTTTAAAGTGCAATTAATGTTTCTGAAAACGTATAAAAAGAGGGAAAATTTGTATTGAATAAAAAGTACATAAGTTAAAAATTCACCATTTTTTAAACGTCATCAATGTGCTTATGTGCATATCTGTGCACATTTTTTCAATTTCCAAACTTTAGCTGAATTTTGTTCAGAAAATAAAGAGCATATTAAGTGTTTTACGACATATAGAAAAGTTGTAGCTCCTTTCTTTTAAAAAAATCTCCTGTTAGTTTCTCTGCTGCAGAAAATCTGTTTGAAACTAACTTACATAAGAGGAATAATTAATGTTTAAAAAAAAAAGTAAATGAAGACATTGCATCTTTATTTTTCGCAAATTGTCGTAAAAATAAACAAACATAAAGCTGTGGAAAGTATAATTTAGACATAGCCCTTATAAGCCATTAATAGCTTGTTTAACATTGTCCGTCGAAGCCAACTTAAGAGCGCCAACTATATTGTTCAAATTTTTCTCATTAAAGCTTTTGTTTTGGAATTGGGTTATAACCGGCAATCTATCCCCATTAGGCATCACAATGTTGATATCGGCCATTAAACCCTGAAGAAGGAAACAGAGGATGTTAACAGGATTTCAAAAGCTACGAGCTAAGAGCACTTCTTACTTTTTCGACGCCGACACTTAATTTCATTATTAACTGTTTATCGCCGTCCGTCTTCAGAGCTAATTCTTTTTCAACGCTAAAGGTAGGCGTTTTTCCAACGATCCATTCCCAAGAACTAAATTCATGACGCAAAACATCAATTCCTGGAAACCACTTTTCTGTTGGATTTATGAGTTGAAATCCCCTCTGTTTCATGGTCTGAATATTGCCGCCATCTTCCAGTTCTGTGGCTGAAGTGCGTAAAAATTCATAACCAATTGCCGACAGTAGCTGCGCTATATTTACGGTGCTATTAACATCACATAAATTTTTAATGGCAGACTTTTTCGAAGCCGTGGCTTTGCCTATATAAGTTGCCTTAGCCGAAAGAATAATGAAAATAACGATTTTTTTGCATAAGAAATAGATGGGGTGTACCTCTTCTCTAACAAGAGAATCTCCTAAATGGGTTTTGTTTGCATTCACCAATAATGTGCAGTGATGATAAGCATTCGGATGTCCGAGCTTAGCTGCTGTCCCAGAAATCTACAACGTCAAAGCAGAAAAACAATAATTTACGTAATGGATGAAAAGTAAAAAAACCACAGTTTAACTCTTGTTTAACAAAAACTTAATTTGAATAGCTAAATTTGCTAATAACCAGTTGATAAGAAAACTAAAAATGAATTGATAATTGTGACAAGTAAAAATGCTGCAGTAAAAATACTGTGCAGCGAATATAATAAAAACATTTTCAATTTTTAAATTGAATGTAGTTACCTTTTTTACTATTTTCGCATTCATTGCAATTGCTTTAGTTGTAATTTTTAAAATATTTAAGGCGTATCACATTTATTAATTAAGAGTGGACGACTGACCAAAAAAATTGGTATATAAGTAGAATATTAGAGCAGCAAAAACTTTCCATTAAATTGTGGATATTAAAGATACTTAATGCAGAAATGTCGTTCTGGGTTATAAAATCATGTACCAAAAGAGGTTAACAAGACCTGAAATTACGAAAAATGCGCATGTGCTTCTGATCTTCGGAAGTTTGCTTATAATTTTCTGTTACAAATGACCTCGTATACCAGAAATCCTATGATAGGTTATCTAGCTATCAATATACAAAATGGATACTTACTTACGGGCTTGACGCGAACTAACCTTTTTCTCGTTGATGACAATATCGTCACGCTTATTTATGTCCGCTTTAATAGCCCACTCACGAAATAATGCACGAGTTAATATATTTAAATTATACTTGCGGTTATAGCGTTCTCGGGGCGTGAAAAATGTACAATTAAGGTTACCGCGGTCGTGAAATACCGCACCACCTCCGCTACTTCGCCGAGCCAATATAATCCCATTACCCATAATTTTTGATACGTTAGTTTCCAGAAAAGGATTCTGGTGCCGACCAATTACAACACATGGCTCGTTAGCCCACAACAGTAATACATGATGATGTCTAAAATCAAAGTTTCGATACAGCCAATCTTCCAAAGCAAGATTGGTGAAAATATCGTATGATTGAGAAATGAACACGGATTTCTTTATTTCAGCATCAGATATACATTTCGTAATATTTTTGTTTTCATCTTTACTGCTGTCGTCATTTGTCGTGTTAGTATTAGTAGCTGATGATGATGAGAGCTGTCGCTGCGAGATAGCCAGACGAAATATTGTGCGCAATTTTGCACCTTTAGAATTACGACCGATTGCTCTTAATGTTATCATGTCTTTTGATTAATGAAAGTTATTTAATAAAAACAGTGCAACTTTGTTGCTATGAAATATATATAAAAATATCTGGTGATTGCTTTGATTGAAAATTCAAGGACCATAAAGGTAACTTCAGATGATAACGACTTCTTTTTTTGCCCCTTATTTTATAAATGCATCAAGTTAACTGTCGTTTGTAAAACGAATCAGCTGTATTCTATAGGCAATTTGATGCTTTTTTTGCGTCCGTTCTTTATATCTTTATGATATAATTGAATCGTTTTTTATTTATTTATTGGTAGCATTTAACAACTTTATATCTTTGTGATATAATTGAACCGTTTTTTATTTGTTCATTTAACAACTATGACTAGAGCTTACAGATTTTTTGTCTTAGCTGAAATTTTCTTTCTAAAAATGAAATGCACTTTGTTTTTGGAATCAAAAATTAAATCATAAGATTTTGTTTTCGTTTTACACAAAAGGTCACTGTTTCTTTTCTTTGCTTTCTATAGTTGAGTTTTATCTTTACGTGTATTATAATGTCGTCGTAAAAGATTTTTTTGCGACGACGTTTTTTAAGAGAAATTTTGGAAGTCTTTACGGTTTGCGCAGTATTAGATATCTTGAAAAATTTGGACATAAGCCAAAATTATAGCATTATAGTTTTTTGATGATTTGCAGTATCAGCAGCGTTAACAGATATTAAGTATTCGTGCAACGCCTCGGTTTGATGTAACCACTTCCAAGTTTGATGAAGGGTGCAGACTCGCAAACGCAGTCCTAAACAATCCTTGCTGTTCATTCCTTTAAACCCCATGCAATGGTTTTGAACAACTTAAACTTCTTTTTTTACGCAATTTTTCGCACGGGTTTCGTATTTTTATGTATGGCCTAAAATTTCATATAGCTTATGCTTTTCCTATGTAATTTTCGTGGTTTTCTTTGTTTTCCTTTCCTTTTTAACAGTTACGCACCTTGAAAAACTTGACGAACCTGACTTTCACGATTCTATGGTATAGAAAATACTGCTATTGTGTGGTCAGTGAAGACATAGGCATGCCCAATTTTGCAAATTTTAGCAGTATTTTAGATCCAAGGCTGATTCGGCCTTTTAAAACTAAAGTGTTAAACAGAATCAACGTATATGCATACTGCATCACGTATTAGGTGTTAAAATACGTTTCAATTTTCCATGTTTACGTTACATTAGTGCGCCAATGAATATAGTTTCGACATGCATTTACGTTGACAACCCAGACGGTATTTATGTAAACACGGACAAAAGAGCATGCGAAAAACATCAACTAACGTCTACAAACAAGCAAAATAACTATATGATAATTAACAACCTCATCAACGCTGCGAGTATTTGAATTGCTGAATATTGAAGAAGAAAATATGTAGCAAAAAAAATCATATGGCCAATATTTCAGCGCCATACGATTTTCATATGAAAAGGTAATAGTAAATATTGCTATTCATTGTAAATGTACCAATACTAATTATTGTTAACTTACGAAAAGAAAGCAAGATTGCTTCGCTGAATCAAACTCGCAACTGCTTTTATCTTCTTTGTTACTCGTTTCAGGTCGAGGATCGTCACGTATCTTTTAGTTAATTTCGTTCTCGACGAAGACGAGACCTCTATCTTTATGTTTCTATTGTCTCCCGTATCATTTTCGCCATGTCTTTCGTTGCTATAGTTCACGGTGAACCAGAAAAAAAGCAAAGTTATTAAAGCAGAAAAAGCGCAAAGCTATGTTTATATTTATGTGCGGCTGTCAAAATACGAAAAATAAACAGCCGTCTCTTCTCTCAGTTGAAATAAAATGCAAAGTGTATAAAAATTTTAAAGTTTCAGTACAACAAATACATTCACACGAAAGCAAACGGCAAATGAAAAACAAAACTTTTGTTGCTAATATGTCTTTTTTATGTTAGATACTCTAAAACAAACCTATCTTGTTTCAAATAGAAGGAAAAGGAAATGGTTTTTAGTGATGACAATTCCAAGTGAATGATCTTGTCATATCCTTAAAAAAAAATGTTTATCCTTTATAACTGTTCCCAGGATAGCATCGGCAACATACAAAACATAAATATACGGATCGAAGCAGGGCCTGACCCTATTTTCGTAGAGGGAAATGAATTCGAAAATAATTTTTTGAATAATACTAACAACGATAGGACATTCAAGATAGCTGAGAGAAGTGCGGAATCAATTTCTCTACCCAATGATGTCATGGAGCTGAAAGCGAGTGTCAACATAGAAATGTGTTGTTTTAAATTAGGTGGTTTGCTGAAAGTACATTAGCAGGATAATTAAACGCATTAAGTATCACCTCTATTTCTAAGACCGAAGTGAAAGCTTATTTTAGTGTATTCGTTTGCAAAGACCAGAAGAAATTCTTATTCAGCACATATCAAAAGCGAATGTTCTAGACAGAGTTTTATCTATCTGACTGTCCATTTATTGAGAATCGAAAGCTTTATTATTTTAAGTCATGTTACCATTTTTATATTTGTTGGTTTTAGCCTTGTCTGTCCATCCAGTTTTTCTTGGTACTTTCAGTAATAAAATTGTAACCAGATTTCTGAAACTCGGCATGAGCTTTCTTAAGCAACTGGTACAGTGGAATTTTAAAATGTGTGATCCACTTGTAAAAGCTGCAAAAATTTACGATTTTTATTTATTTGTTAATTAATTTTTCAAGTTCAGTTTAGTGTGATACAACTTCCTAGGATTATTTTTCGTTTTTGTAAGAAGAGGAAAAAGAAAAATTCTAAAAGGATAAATTGGCTTTTCTAATAAAGCAAGTTAGTTCCCCGAGATGACGTACATTTTTTGCTCCAAAGAGATCGAGGAGACAGCCATATAACTTGAAGAAGCTAAAGGAATCTCTAATGCCATCAAGACTGTGACATCTGAAGATTAGATGCTCAGTAGACTCAACAACATTGCAAACTTCACAAACATCACATGGTATAGCGCGAATCATTTTTAAATAAACTTTGTCATAAGTGTGACCACTCCTAAGTCTATAAAGAATTTTGATTTCCCAGGAATTAAAAGAAGATTGGATATAACCCGCGCGATCTCTTTAAAGTCGTCGTTTAGCTATTGAAGGATGTGGTTTCGAATTACCCGAATTGCTTCATTGGGAGTATATTTGATGGAAAAAAT
>NW_023998567.1:109753-122426 GCF_014805625.2 Glossina fuscipes | reverse complement strand
ATTTTTTCCATCAAATATACTCCCAATGAAGCAATTCGGGTAATTCGCAACCACATCCTTCAATAGCTAAACGACGACTTTAAAGAGATCGCGCGGGTTAAATCCAATCTTCTTTTAATTCCTGGCAAATCAAAATTCTTTATAGACTCATGAGTGGTCACATTTATGACAAAGTTTATTTAAAAATAATTCGTGCTATATCATGTGATGTTTGTGAAGTTTGCAATGTTGTTGAGTCTACTGAGCATCTAATCTTCAGATGTCACAGTCTTGATGGCATTAGAGATTCCTTTAGCTTCTTCAAGTTATATGGCTGTCTCCTCGATCTCTTTGGAGCAAAAAATGTACGTCATCTCGGGGAACTAACTTGCTTTATTAGAAAAGCCAATTTATCCTTTTAGAATTTTTCTTTTTCCTCTTTTTTCCTTTTTTTTCTTTTGTTTTTGCGTTCAATCATCTTCTATTACCATAGCATTCCTTTTCGTTTTCAGCCAAAGTTTGCAGCACTGTTTGACTTTCAAGAACTCAACAAGCACAATTACACACACACACACACAATTACACTTAACATACTGGCTCCAGTTATTACGGTCGCTCTTTTTTTTGTTACGTTTTGTACATAATTGTGACCAAAAATTACGACAGTTTATTATCTGGAATATGAGCCATAAATCTATTGGCTTAGTCCATCTCCTTTCAACATAGCAAAAAAAAAAATTGTTTTTAGTTTTAAATAAAAATTATAATACCTTACTCATTTTTTTTTTGTTTATGGTTTTTCTGTCACGTCGATTATTGCATCAAATTTCGTGGAGTTTAAAGCAGGCTTAATACTCTGGCAGTGTTAAGACTTTCAGTCAAGCCGCTAATGGTGAAGTGTGTAACGTATCTTCTTTCTTAGGTATGCTCAGGGCTACCCAGGAAGTCCCTTTCCAAGAAAATTTAGATACAAAAACTTGGATCTTCGTATTTTCGTTAACTTCTATATATGTATATATATTGTTTGCGAGGAATTTAATTACTTAGGGTGTTTACAATTAGATTATACCGTAAGCGATAAGCAATTTTTATAGAAGGGGAGGAAAAAAACCGGTGTGGTGATCCAAGGTTTGCTAAGGGGACGCATGAAATCTATTGCGCCCGATAGTACAACAGCAAACGAACAAATTGAAAATACGCGAAAACTAAAAGATATCGATGATGCAAAAACGAAACAATTGAAATGAATGGCATCCGAAAGTAATAAATTCATTGGAAGCTCAAGGTTTTCAAAGAAGCGACTCATCTACTCTCAAATTGGCTTATGAATTTGGTAGAGAATAACAAGCACTGCAAGAGGATATGCAGGGAAAGCCTTCAAATATTGATAAAGAAACGGAGGTGAGAACAGAGTGCAATTAAGTCAATATAAATTTGCTAAACAATCGTACGAGGAAAAGAAATTAAATCAACCAGCGGAAAATAGAAAAATGGCCACCGTTAAACCCGGATTAGTTTCAAGTAGGAAGGCCTTGTTTGAGACCCAACTCAGAATATACAGAAGCCTCAGAAAGATCAAACCGATTTATCGCTTAGGGAAACAAAATTTGTTTTCCTTAGAAGCCTAAACAAATTATATTTTAGTAGGTGCGAGCTCGAGCTCAATATCAGGATTACAAGATTCAAGATTCAGCAGACAAACTAGACAATAACTTGGGACTAGCTGATATTACTTTGCCATCTTCAAATCTACCTTGTAATGGTTGTGCTGCTACTCTTCACTTGACGTTTTGCTTTCGTTTATTGGTTTGTCGTGTAATACTCGTACGTTAAATAAAAATGCTAACTATATAAGGAATCTATATACCTTATAACTGTTGTGAAAAAATGCATCCAAGAAAAAATAAAACTCAGAAAATTCAATGATAAGATTAGTAACAAACGACACTTTGTATTTTTTAGTCTGTTTAAGACTGTTTATGAAAGTGTATGTAGGTTTTGATGTTTAACTCCGCTCAATTTTGAAGTGTTTAGAAGTGTTTAAGTCTCTCAGAATTTGTAAAAATCAGACGGCAGGTTTCTATAAATGAACAAAAACCACTCAGAATGTGTATGAGAAAAAATACATATGTTTTTTGATAGAAGTAAACAAAAAATTGACCAGGACATTTTTGAATTTTTTCTATTATATTTTTTCTTAATTCTCTAATTAATTCAAATTGTACCATTTTTCCCCACCATCCCTTCATCGCATAGCTGTTGCATAAAAATTGAAGCAAGAAGCACTCCAACGGTATCTCCGAATTTCTAAGAAGCATTCCAACAGTCTCTCAGAATTTCTAAAAATCAAACGAACAGTCTCTCAAAATTTCCAAAAATCAAACGCCCACACGTTTACAAAAAAAAAAAAAACTGTAAAATTTTTGTTTTCTGCGTTTTTGTTATTCATAAAGTACAACACACATATCTATTAGTTCCATGGTAATGGACTTCAGCTTTTATTCAGTTTTTCTACACAATAGAGCGTTTTCAGTAGATTTGCGGGTAGTTAGTAAAATTAAAAATTTAGAAATAATATCGACGACGAAATTTAGAAATAATAATGTCGACGATGGGTATAAAGGATTCGGTCTTGATAAATCTCCTTTTTAGAAAATTTTAGTGAATCGAAATCATGGGAAAGAGTTATATTTATTGCTAATGAGTTTCAAAATTAAAAGAGAAATTTTAATTGTTTTTTTTTTTAATTCATATTTATATTCTTTCTTTCTGGTTTTTATTTTTTTGTTTTGTTTTTTAAATGGAATTTTAAGGTTAAACTATTCTCTTTATCGTTTCTTGTATTTATGTTACGATCTTGTATCTATGTTACCATTTCTATTTATGTTACGATCTTGTATCTTGTATTTATGTTACGATCACTTGAGAAAGGTTTATTAATAGTAGCGGAGAAGGATTTTGCTTGACGAAATAGTTCCTGTTTTGGAGTATCGTTTACGCATCCCAATATAATTTCAAGCAGAATTTTTAAAGTTTTATTTTTCCTCTAAGCAAACTTACTTTTAAGCTGTAAATGTTGTCGTATAGAACTTGGTTGCATTTCAGTTAGTATTTTTAGAAGATAGAGCTAGTCGAAAAAAATAAACGGGCATAATCTGTTAACAAAATCCTAAGATCATGAACGGTAATGATGATGTTGCCTACAAATTTGCAAAAGAATTTGGAAGTGACTTAAACTTTTCCAAGGACACGCCTGCACGCTTAAGCGACAAAAACTTTCATTTTGAAAACAGAAAAAATAAGCCGCACCCGATTCGAAGACAATGAATTGCAAGCCTTATTAGACAAATAATCATCTCAAACCCTCAAAAAACATTCGTACCGCTAAGCGGTTGATGAATCAACTGTGTCTAGACATTTATATGTGATGTTAAAGATTCAGAAGGAGTTTTAACATAGCGGTTTGATTACTTGCCAGGAAAAAAGTAAAAGTTTTCTATGGCCATTGAGACCGGCGATAAAAAGTGGATCTGTTACGTTAATTTCAAATGTAAAAAGCCTTAGTGGAGTTCAGAAAAGCCATTCACATCTCCACCGAAAAGTAATATTAATGGCCTTAAAGTTGTGTTGTACATATGGTAGGATCAGTAAGGTGTAGTGCTAAAACCTGTTACTACAGATTTCTACTGACGTGAGTTGAGCAAATTAAAGGATGCTTTGTTACAAAATATACCAATAATGGCGCCTAATGTACCCAAACTAATCCTTCTGCGCTCCACCACACGTCGTAAGAGTTAGCGAGGATACACTCTTCCAACTCGAATGGGAAGTTCTATCTTAACCACTATACTCCCCAGAAATAGCACCTTCTGATTATCACTTGTTCAGACAGATGCAGCAGGGCAGTAGTGCAGAAGGTCCTATAAGTCGGAATTCGGAACAGGCAATGGGAGCATATCAAAGAGGCAACGAAACAATTACATGAATAATCATATGCCGAAGAAAGTGAGATATAATTTCATATAGTATAGAAAATAATCCCACTCACTTTGTTCGAATCATATTTTTTATGACCTTTTAAAATTTAATGTATTTTAAGTAATAAGTGTTCACATTTTATATAATTTAGTACATTTCTCAAAATATCGATTGACATCAAATTTCTCATTACATTTCATATTTTCAAAATGTATATACTTTTTTTATACATATATATTTTATTTATGTATATATTTTATGTATATATTTTATACGTATATATATATATATTTTTTTTTATTAGAATTTATTTGTACAAATAAAAAAAAAAAAAAGAAAAACTAGATGTGCCCCTGATGCAAAAGTTTGTAAAGAAAACAAAATAAATTTGTGTAGAATAAACATATTATCTTTCAAATTAAATAAATAAAAAGTAAACATATTTCGTTAACCAAATGTAAAAGGAAACGTAAAGGAATACCATTAACGGTTAATATGATTTTTAATTAGTCAGTTATCGTTGTAGTTACGTAGTCACGTAGTGAGTGAAAGTGTTGCAATTAGAATTCAAAGCAGCTAAGGATGTGGAACTCATCCCATTGTGGAGGGAATGACAGTTTCCGTCGGTACTACATATTCAGGGGTTAGTAGTTGCGCTGAGAGTATGAGCTGAGATAATAATGGACGGTGTTCTGCGGTTATAGCAGTCTAACGCCTAGAGTATTACCTATGGCTTTATAAAATAATTGAAAGTCTTTATGGGTATTAGGAGCTACCGGAGTGATGTCCTAACATTATTTCCCTTGGAAATAATCGTTTGGAGACTTTTGTTTGGGTTTTATCCACAAATAAACCACTAAAGTGAAGGCAGTCAATAGTGAAATTGCTCAAAATCAAATCCAAAATATTAGTTTGGGGAAAAAGAAATCCATTATTTTTATATGAACTTCAGGACTTTATTTAACATGCTTCGGATTGTCCGATTTGGGTCAAATATGCACCGTTTTGTTGTATGATTTGTTGCCATTTTAAAGGTAACTTCAAAATGCCTCTCTCATAGAAGTCCTGGTACCTGTTTGCAAAAAACTCTAGTAGTCGATTTTCACAATCCTCCCTAGATTCCAATTTTTTATCATTAAAGAAATTTTGCAATGCAAGAAAAAGATGATAATCGCTTCTGGCGAGTCACTGTAGATGTGTGTGGTCTAGCGTTGTCCTGGTGGAACACGACACCTCTCCTGGTCAATCGCCATCTTCAAACGGTCCAGTTGTTGACAGTAGAGATCAGAATTTAGCGTTTGACCATATGGAAGCAACTCATAATAAATAATCCCCCTCCAGTCCCAACAAATGTATAGCAAAACCTTCCTGGCCGTTAGTCCTGGTTTGACCACCGTTTGAGGTGCTTCACCGCTCTTTGACCACGATCGTGTTCGCACAGCGTTGTCGTATGTGATTCATTTTTCATCTCCAGTCACCATCCGTTTAAGAAATGGGTCTATCTCATTCCGTTTGGCCAAGGTTTCGCAGATGGAAATTCGATCCATTATGTTTTTTTCTGTTAATTGGTGTGCCACCCAAACATCGAGCTTCTTTTTGAATCCATCTTTGTGTAAATGGTTTAAAACTGCTTTATGGTCGATTTTTAGCTCCTGGGCGATGTTACGACTGCTAACATGCCGGTCAACTTCGATCATTTCTCCGATTTTATCGACATTTTCGACGACCGACCTACCTGTGCGAGGTGCATCTTTAACATCAAAAATTCCTGAACGGAATCTACGAAACCAAAATTGCACATAATTGGCTGTTACAGTATCGGAACCATAAACACCATTCACAATTTTAGCCGCCTGGTTTGCATTTTCGCCTTTGTCAAAGAAAAACTGTAAAATGTACCGAATTTTCTCTTTGTTCACTTCCATTTTTAACACGCTGTAACTCACAACTGAATGCACCAAACAAAAAACAGCAAAAGAATTTTTTTTACTGCGAAATGTACAGTATGTAAATGCACAGTATCGGAAATTGTTTGGTCGATATTTTACGAGAAATCTATCAGTGCAGCCATCTACCGAAAAAATAATGGATTTCTTTTTCCCCAAACTAATATATATACCTGATAAGGTAAAGTTATCTGCATTTGTGGAAGCCCCACTAAGTGTTACACTTACTTTGCAAACTACTTTGGAAAACAAAGAGATATGCATCGCGTATACATATATACTGGATTGTGCGTAAAGAATGGAATACATTTAGATAGATATGTCGGTCCATTCTTTGCTACTCCTCCATGGCGACTTCTTCCTAGTATATAGCTCTAAGGATATTCATTTACCTTTGTTTTCCGCATGTGACGAACTCTCGGAAATGTTTGTATAAAAAGATGAAAGTTGATTAATATACAATCTATCGTTAACTACAGATTAAATTTCTTAATGGAGTAGGTGAAATCCGCCCGTATATGCACCCATGCACATAAGGTATAACATACAGTTTGCTCCAGAAAATGAGTACCATGTCAACATGCTTTTAATGAGTAAAAAGAAGTAACATGTAAGTTGTAGTAGTTTCTCAGAGCCTTCTAAAAGTTCAATGAAAACTGAACCGAATCGATCAGCTAAGACTTTTTCAATTAACAAACTTTTTTACTGCTTTTATAGATTAGAGAAGGCAGTGGGAGCCAAGAATTGGACTCAGAAGAAATTTAATCTTTTACTTGCCTAGAATTCGCCTTTATGAACTCTCTTCACTTTACTTTACAAGTTTATACTTTCTCATGTTTAGATTTAGAATTAAACTTTTAAATTAATTTGTGAATTAAATAAAAAAGAAAAGAAAATTCTCTAAAAAATGCCACATTTCAAAAAAAAGTTTAGGAATCTTAGCTTATTCTACATTGAAGGGGTCTATACCGTATATAGAGTGTTAACTTATATTCAATTAACATACATTTGTCGTCATCAAATCAATCTTAAGAGAGAAAGCTACAATCGCTACCATACAGACTCAATTGTTATTGAGTCTTATAGTCTTGAGTCTAGAGTCTTGAGTATTATATTGAGGTTTGAAATTTTTTTTGACTTACTCTCAAATGTTTGAAATTTTTTTTAATTACTATCAGATGTTTAAAATTTATAGTCGTTTTTTCAATGCAACAGCTGTTAACAAATTCAGACTGACTTTTTGAATTATTTACACTCGCTCGGCAACTCTGCATTATTAGCCGGATCTTGACAGTACAGTACCAAGTACGGTGATTTATGGATTGACAGCGGAACAGAGCCTCTCTGAAATGACGACGTCTTTGCTGTTATTTCTTTCCATTAACCAGAAATGACGAATTTTTTTCTGGGCTCGAGATCATTCGACATTTCAAAGACAAGAATCTTAATAATTTAAGGTCACCCAATTCACTCTGTGAGACACCCAATAGAAATTCATTACAAACCGACAAACTAATTAATTATATAAGCTACATATTAATATAAATTGCATCTGTTTGCAATTCAAGGCGTTTTTCATATAATTTCTATTCTATATAACGTTTAATTTTTAATTGCGTTTTTTTTTTATTATTAAAAAAGCTTTCGTTTGCTTTGCAAGCTTTTCTTTTAGTGATTGTTAATTTTTATTAGCCTCGTGATTATACTTTCAAAAACCTTTTGCTCAAATGTACGTCGGAACCATGTGTACGCTCGGTCCTAATCGGTTTGCAGAAAGTCTGTGATTACCAATAAACTTTAATTTGCAATTAGACGTGAAACGAACTAATGAGCAGGAGAATTAAAGCCCAAGTTCTGTAAGGTCTTAATATTTTCTGTGGGAATGGTAAGACAAAGTTCTCCCTTTCGAGGAGAAATGAGCGGAACGTTCTAGATACATAATCTCCTTTGATCGAACACTGATTAACTTTTTACTTCATAGACAAACTTTAAATTGAAAATCAAAGGTGTGTTCGTGAAATCGTCGAACTTACAGTTTTAAATGGTAACGTATATCTGCGGTTAAAAAAAAAATTCCAACATGTGATTAGATGGGGCCCTTGTAGTATTTATATATTCTATCTCAAAGTATATACAAAACGTAACCACATTCCACTAATTTGCAATATATATGTGAACACAACAGGTTGAACGTAGGGAAGAAGGTAGCTCATTCATACTTAAAGAAAAATCACTAAAATAAATTTAAAATGTTTCATTTCCTTTTATAAAACGCCTGCATTATTACGATAATGCAGATAAAAGCACGGATTTGTATGGAAATATTAAGAACAATGCCATGATATTTCTGCTGGAACCATTCCTTTGCGTCCTCTTTGGTGAGGGTAACCAACTTTTATACAAACACATTTTCAATTATTGAAAAGTGTAAACAAATGTGGACGCTTATTCCGAGATGTTTGGAATTTTTATACAAATTATTTAGAATCATAGACGCTTACTTTCAGTTTGCGGCAAATTTTTATACTTTTACTCTCAGGTGCAGGCAATTTTTATACAAGTATTGAGAATTGTAAACAAATGTGGACGCTTATTCTCAGATGTAGGCAATTTTTGGTTCATAAAAATTGTTTCAGGATCACCTGTAATAATGGCAAAACAATAAAATGCTTCTCCATTTTTCTTTTTCGTTTTTTTTTTTGGCAAGACGAGAAAACTGAACTGAACACGAATTGAAACATATATACATATATATAGGACGCAAGTGTATGCCTGTGCGAGTGACGTTGTTAAAGGGAATTCTTTTTTTTTTATTTCTTTTAAGGATATATAATAGCATTTTTGATTTCGATAAAGAGAAAAGGTGTTCTACCGTCACGCTTAACCTTAATGTCTCGTTATAAATTTAAACGGCAACCAAGAGAAATTTGAAAAAAATTTATGTGAAAATATCCTTGCGCTTCAATTTAACTAAAAAAAAAGAAACGAATCAGTAAAGCGATATTTAGCAGTAATCCTGAACCCTTGCGCAGATATGCTTAATGAGCGTCCATATGCCAAATTCATTTCTAAAAAGTCCAAATTCTTACTTTTGATTAATGCATTCCTTATTTCTTGAATTCCAATATTTGGTATAAACACCTTTGAATTCAATGCAAGAAAAAATAAAAAATAAATTTCATAGTTCGCTGTCATGCTATTATATTACAGAAGAAGATTTCATAATGTTTCGCTAATCTAGTACGGCTCATGTCAATTTAATACGACTTGCCTTAAGAAGTAGTTCACTACTTTAAAGCAAAGTAAAGTTGTTGTCCACGTTGCCTTTGGATTTTGTCTATTTTGTAGAACTGTAAGTTACGGTTCTTTCATATATTTGGCGATAAATATTCTATTATTTCTAGAAAATATCTAAAACGTTCAAAGATGTGTTTCAATAAGCCTTCATTAGGAGGGGACAACCGAGATTTTTCATTCATTTAAATGTCGTATATTTGCTTAAGAATAAATATTTGTATATAAATCTTGTTGTTAAATTGCTATTTACATTGTAATTTGTATATCGAAATGAAATTCAGAAAATTGTAAACTTTATCATTGATGTCGACGAATTTGCCTTCGAAATCAAAAGAGTTCTTTAAAGCAACTCGTCTTTGTTGATTGTTATGACTCCATATTTTTGGTTTAGCTACTACATTTACACATATGTTTTTACCTAATTCTTCTATATATAACGAAGGTGTATAAGGATTAGCAGGGAATGTAAACTCTTCTATGCCAAAAAGGGCTAATTGTTAATGCTTTGTGAGGAAAATTTGTTCACACGAATCTCATGAATAGTACGTCCTTAAGAAGAAGGTTTACTTTTTAATATTTTATGATGGAAATTAGTAAAATTGGATCACATAGATCTATTTCTTAGACCTCTAACATATATATATTATGAAACAGAAGCCCTTATAATAACCTTTTTGGGAAGTACGTAAAGTTTGCTACACTTGGATTGCGCTAGTTGATGATTTGGAAATTCTCCACTATGCGGGCTTTCGCGAAATATACGTCGTTGCATAAACATAATGTGTAATAAGCGAGGTGGAGCACGGAATCTCGCCCGACTATAATGTTCTTTTTTAATGTTGTTTTTTTTTTAAGACAAAACAAAGCAAAAATATTACAAACAGCCATGGCCCTACGTCATTCTACACTTATTCATTAAATATCATCAAAATATCGCAATTATTGCGACGTATAGATAGAACACAGGAGAACTGGACAGACAGACAAGTCTAAATCGATTGGAGTAAGCGATTCTGAATCGACCGCTATAATGAAAGGTTGGCCTAGCTGACATCTTTCTGGATATGCCATGTACTTGAGCAAATTCAATATACCACAAGTGGCGTAGGATATAGGAGTAAAAATGTAAGATGACGGACTGATTACAAACGAGGGTAATGTGAATATGCCAGACTACACGCACAGAGTACATCTTTCACGACTCCGCAAAAATTTGAGGTTCTTTCTCAGAGAGTTGTGATGGGTGTGTTTTCTCTATAGAACTTCCTTAAAGCCGGAAACCTGACTTTTTTCAAAAGAGTTTTATGAAAACCGCTTTTCGTTCAATTGTTTGCGCTTAATCTAAAAGTTCTACAGTGATAATATAATGGATTCGGAAAAATCGGGAACGGTGTTAGTTTTAATAATGCACGTGAATGGTAGTGAAAAACTTCTACTTCCTTGATCTGTTACCTGTGCATTTAATCAATCTGTCTGAATGCCCATTTTTCCGGTTGGAGCAATTCGTCTAACAAAAAAAACCTTTAATATGTTTTGTTGGTTTCTTTATTTTAAACTTTATTTTTATGAAATCCAAACACTTTTCGTTCGCGTGCAAACCTTTAGGGTACTGATATAAGATATGAATTAAAACATGAAAGGAACTACAAATTTTAGAGTTTTTATGGGTTGAGGCAATTATTTTGATTTAAAATTTCTTGCGAATGGTCCAGGGCGTTTCATTCATTCATAATTAGAAAGCCATATGACAATTCGTTTAAGTTGCTGTCAGGTTGTATGCGATATGAACTGAAATACGTGCGACATGGAGTATATTTATGCATATGCAGATGTGTGTGCGTGTGTGTGTGTAAAAATAGCGGTGCATATAAGAAATTTCGCCTTTAGCCGAATTTAATCTTTCAGTTTTTCAGTTTATTTTCTTTTTATTTAAATATAGTAAAATGGGTTGTAAAAGGATGCGCGTAAACTTTTAATACATAAACTAATTCGTAAATTATTTTAATAAACTTAATTTTAAATTATAAGAAATTTTTAAATTATCAAAAAATAAAAACCTCAGGTATTAGGTTTTTCTTTTTTTCAATCCTAATTTTTATATTTACTGGCAATGCGAATAAATTAGTTAAAAAAAGAAGCAATTATCACGAGCAGCTGAAATTATTTACAAGAAAAAAAAAGCATAAAAAAATGTAGTCAAATAAATATTTATTAAAATTTTTCTTAATAAATTCAAAAGAAAAATTTTAAGAAAAATTTTTATTGTTTCGCTGAACTCGCTTAGCATAAATTTTTAAATAAATATTTATAGAAAATAAATTATGGTTTTATTATAAAAACTTTAATAATTTTCAATAATAGCTTAACGCTGTTTATTAGTTAATAATTATTTTTTATTTATTTAAATTATTGAAGAATTTATTTTAAAATAGTTGTTATTTATATTAAAATTAATTAAAAATTTTTCGTGTGAAAAATTAAAAAAAAAATAAAAAAAACAGAAACTGGGATGAAAAAAGATGACTAAGAAATATGTTTAAAAACTATTTAATTAAATTATTCAAGAGTTTATAGTAATAATAATAAAGAAAAACCAAAAACGAAAATAAATGATTAAATCAAAGAAACCACCAAATCAAATTATAAAAGTTCGCCTTCGCCCATAACCCATCGCGATTCTTGTCAAATGGTCGCGAGGCTTGGCTTGGAATTTCGTTAAAAGCAGTACTTAAGGCCCGTATTCCACAAAACCCAACAGTTGATAGTCGATCAATGCACGATTCGGTAAACTTTATCTTTCTCTTTCTTTTTGGTATAATGTTTATACCCTACAACTCACAAATAGTAGCTATTATGTAGCCTTCGCCAAAATATTGTTCGCTACTATCAAATTAATACACGTGATAAACGAGGTTTACTTTACCATAACATCGAATGTCAATATTTTCCATCCATCTTCTTTCCATCTCCATTCTTCTTTATGAAACAGCGCAAATAAAAATACATGTAATGTCCCTCAAACCGAGAAATAAAAGAACTTTAAACTTTATTGTGTCGGCTTCGGTTGGGCGCAACAATGCGTTTTTTAAATCCGAACTTAAAAAAAGTGCAATGGTTCAATCCACAAAAAAAATTTTTTTAATGCAGGTCGCATCAGCAAGTTACAGAAAACAGACAAAATCTTAGAACTAAATCAATCCAGAATCTTTTGTTGATCAGAAATTTTTAAATTTTTTACTTTTTAAATATATAATATCAGCGGCCACATCCGGTCTATATAGTAACAACGAAAAAAATTTTAATATTGTTTTTAGAAGAGGTAGCAGAGTCTTATCTGTCCTAGCATAGTTCTTTGGCAATCTCCACCTCAATCACGTATATAAGCCCCGATGAGTTTTAATAGCAAATTCAGATTAAGGTGTAAATTGTATATTCGTTCTCATTTGTTATGCATGTATTGTGCCGATTTATAA